>NW_019213821.1:359751-607778 GCF_002532875.2 Varroa jacobsoni | reverse complement strand
AACGAAGTAGTAAACAGAAGTCTCTGCGTTGGTGTGCAGATCATCATAGTGGTCAATGTTAGATGCCAATCACCATGGCACTACGAGCTGACAAGGGAGGATTTTGGTTCCTCACACATCCACAGCCGGCTGTTGGCAGCAGGGTTGGTAAGGTAGATTGTACCCACAGTGAAAAGCTGCAGGGGAAACATGTGGCAAGCCGCCGTCTTCGCTAAAGGTAATAATACTGTCATTTCTGCACCCACATACGGCGCCGCCTCGGGGCAAAGGGCGCAGGAACACCAGGCACAAAACCCAATTTACCAGTCAGCTTGGCTTCCCCCGAGTTCCTTCCACATCACGCAGCGCGATCGAACTCCTCTTCCCCTTCTATCTCGATTTTTCTTCCTGCCCGCGCTCCCTTATCGCCCCCATACGTGCCGATAATAATTTTATATCTTACCTAGCAGTCGGACTCGAAGTCTTTCCCGGCAGGTTCCCAGCAGTTTTCTCTGGACCTTTACTGGATCTCTTGCTAGCGATCTTTCCTTATTGCTATTACTCGTCGATAGCACAGGTAGGGCTCCGCGCCGAGCCAAGCGCCTATACAAACGGCATGACGGACCACCAGTCGACAGAACGAGCCCGGCCTGCTCTCCAGTAGCAACGTTGTCCACCCTTCTCCTATTCTCCCTTACTCGTTGTACCCCTCCTCTGTGAGCTGGCTGCCCAGCTCCGACCCTCTGATGATTCCAGACCTCAATCCTCTTTTTCTTGCATCAACGAAAGGCGAGAGGCCGAAAAGGCGCCCGCGCCCTTTTTCACGCTCTGTAATAGCCCCGGGAAGTTTGCAGCAATCACAATATAATATATTTTAATATTAAATTGGCCACTTCTTCATTGTTACCGCCTAGTCGAGCAGCGGGCCAGCCAGACCCCCATGGATCGCCCGTTTAGCCAAGTTGGAGGCAACAGAGGGCATGGGCCCGCCTTCCATTACTCTTGCTGTATTGGCTATCGTCAACTAAAAAATAGAACGCGAACCTGAAGGCGATAACTACCGGAGAGGTCCGGCTTGGGGCAACACAAACGATTGCATGGCAAAGATCAGGAAAAGAACTTTCCTAAGAGAAGGAGAACGGGGAGTTGGCAAAAATAATCGTTTGGAATTGACGAATATTATTACCGTCATCATAAAATGATCATATACCAGCAGTAATCTGAAAGGTAAATACAGACAGAGCGCTGTTGCTATAAGCAATAAAACATTGAGACGGAAAACATTGCCTACCTTGCTCCCAATATCGTACCCTCTCCTTTACGATTTTTGGTTCTGTATCAACGAAAGCGCGAGGCCCAGTAATGCAGAGAGAAGAAAGACGTCATGTCACAATGATCGATAGGAGGAAACTGCCGAAGGCTATTGGGACAATTAGTACAAAATATCTTTTACTGTACAGTATATAGCTGGGACAAGGTAAATATGTAAGACGGAAGGAAAAAGCCAAAGTAAACTAGTAAAATATTGTTATTTGCCTGCAGGGTTAATATACAAATTCTTCACAACTTCATAAATTCACTACTAATTTGATTTCGGGTAGGATGAAACATTTATCGAACAAATGGGTACTGCATACGTCTCTTTCCGACTCTCTGATAAAAAAAAAAAAAAAAAAAAGCCCAGTAAATAAATAGGTCTTGAAAGAATTTGAAATAACCTATCTTCGTTAAATATCTAATGCCAATAATAATACTACTACGGCCATCAAATTATACTCTTGAGTTGCTTTGTTCCCTTCAATTCATGTAAAGCTATAAAAATGCCAATTAGAAGTTGCTATGGCTGGTACTAATGATAAGCTCGACACTGCCTGATTAGCCTAATAGTAATTAAACCTTTTACTGATGTGTACTGAACATGTGCCACAGATGCCTGACAGAGGTCATAAAAGCACTATTGCCTTGTCACTAACATCTCATTTGTTCCGAATAAAAAAAAAAGCCAAGGATTTGCTGACTGCTAATAGGACGCAAGTTAACACTTAAAGCATATAGGCTAATGGTTAGACCCAAGCCAACCTGGGTCTATTTACTCAATCATTACATGACCTGCCTATGATATTTACCCTCTGGACTATACCAAATTTATTGAAGTAGTTTAAAATCTGCAAGATGACAAAATATAACTACTCGTAGAGCAGTTTGTTCCAGTTAACAACATTTCAATAATGAAACACTTTTGTGAAATTATGAGAGTATTTTACTCGTATGATACCGCATTGCTTACGTATTTTCGGTAGGCTTTTAGTGACACAACTTTCTAAAACTAAATTCTGGCAAATTCCCTTTAGATTTGAGTAGCTTGCTCGACATTCCCAAAAAGGAATAAGTGCAGCTTGGCTGAAGGTCCTCAAATCCAATGGCGGAATCGTATCACGAACTCGTATTGAATAATGAGTAGGAAATACGATAGAACTCATCATGTTGTACAACACTGCCCGGGTAGAAATAATTTGGATAGACGAAAACGATTATCGGGCTCCATTCAAATACGAATGAAGAGAGAACGCCTGGCTGGCCTTAGATACACTTATACCTTATATACTTATATATATATAGGTATGAAATCGCTTGTTTAACTTTAATCAGAACATTTACAAAACTAAATATACGCTATTAACGATCTAAAAACTTCATTGCACTTAAACAATCATTAGATGTCCCGACGTCACAAAACGTTCAAGCTTTTCGCCTGTGCAAAGACCCCCCCCCCCCCCCCCCCCCTCTACGTTTTTTCTGCTAAACGGAAAAATTGTTAGTTGTCCTTGTTTCTCTTTTTTGTTCAGTTAATATTGATCAGTTGTCCAAGATATAAAATAAAATTCAAGGTTATACCATAAACCCCGTTTAAATGCTACTAACGTTCTACAGGCCTACACTCTGTCGATCGACAGCTCATGCGTACACGTGTACGCAAAACAGTGCAGGAATGCAGTATTTCGCTTTACTATCGCTTACATAGAAACGATATGCCGATAAGCTCTTTCGTATGTATTTATGTTAAGTGTGTGACATGGGTTGAGCTATGGCTAAGTAACGTGCCGGCCAAACCTGTCCCAGTGAGCTCGCCAGTAAAGGCGTATAATGATTAATTAGTAGATGGGGTTAGAATTTAGCAGCGCTTGCTTGCCTGTAAAGACTGAGTCAATATTCGACGAAGTCTTTATCGATACAATATGGTTGTTGTTGTTTGTTGGACTAGATATGTATACGGTATATGAGGAGGTGAGGTTACAGCTAGCACTTCGGTAGAAGAACATCATCGGAATACAGCCTAACGTGCAAGAAGTGGCATGTTTATAAGACAAATTATTACTATCGTAGTAGCACAATAAATGTATGACTAATCGATTTAGAAACAAAAAAATAACGCTTTTATACCTCACGGAAGTTTGATTGTTCACAGCTACATTCAGATGCGAGAATATTACTAAGTAATTACGTATGATACTTTTGTCTAGACCATTTTCGTTTTTGCTAAGGACAGCAGTTCTTTTTCCTATTACTATTTATTTCCTGTTGTCGTCGTATAAAGGACTCATGTTTAACTGTTGAAAAATTTCGGATATCTATTATATTATATTCAGAGAAAAAATAACTCCATCTGTGCGACCCACTATTGCGCCATTTTCAGTACAGCAAGGGGAAGCCAGGTGCTTCATTATTTTATATAAGTTACTACTGCTATCAAAAATGTACTTTAGTAAAATCCTGTATATGTATGCCATCCGGTGAGCTGCGCAGACGGTCCAACGACAGAAGCAAAAAGACATCGTCGATTCTTTTCATTTATAGTGATACGAGACATAGCTTTTTGTCCACTCACCTGCGACTCGATTCGTGTTCTTTTGGTGCCAGCGACCGTAGAACATCGCTATTGGTGGTAAGGACAGCGGCGTGCGTTGCTCACTAGAACTGTTAATGGAGGAGAACGTCAAAGCGTGACATCCCGGTTTGCTTAAGCAGCGAAGGTCCAGAAGTTCTGTCGACAGCGTGTAGTTTAGTTCTAGCAGGGGCGGCAACCATCTTACCATTGTCAGGGAACAACGTGGCAGGAGCGTGCTTACTTTTCCTATTGTTTCCGATGACCGGCCCAACGAGCTTTGACAGGGATGTCGTTACTCGGCTGGGCTGCAGTGTCGGTGAGAGGGGGATGACTGCGAAGGCAGCGAACAGGCCGTTGGGGGGTAGATGTCGTCCGGCCGAGCAAAGAGATTTAGCTCATTGCTGCTGACTGGCGCCGACAAAACTGAATCAGACCGGACCATATTAATGTCGATTTTAATTCCCGTCATCTCTACGCCCTCCTGTTCCGCTATGGTTGGCTTCTACCGTCCTTTCCTTATTGCGCCCAGGCAACAGGTTCGACCCGCTCTTGCTAATGGAATGGCCGACCTCACGGTGAACAGAGCGTACGCTCGGAGTGTTGTTGAGAGAAATAGGACCGATTGGTAGTTTGGCCGTTCGACGCCCGATCAGTCGCCATTCAGTTCGAAGTCGGAGTCTATTTCTGAAGGAAAGAAAATAAGCAGCAGCCGAACTCTTGATTCTTATATCTCAGTCATTGCATAACGACGACCTTCTTTCCAAACTCATATTCTCCCACCACCTGCTTGTACCTATGACAGTCGCTCGGTTGATTAGTTCATTGGTCATCCCCGTCCTCCTCAACACGGGCTCTGCTTAACTTAATATTTGCCGCCATTTCTATGTATGTATCACTTGTATGCCAATAGGTCAATTTTGTGGAATACCTGCTACAACCCCTCTATGATCGAACACCAATGCACGTTAAGATGGCAAAGTCGTGAGTTGTTGAGCTAAACAAGGAAGGTTATTCCTAAAAAGGGATCACTCTGTACCACGGAGCCATGTGGTATTTAACAGAACTATTTATGATACATTGTGGTAGTCCTGACTTAGTACATCAGCACAATTCTTCGCGCTAAGTTAACACTATGTCAAACAGAGTAGCAAAAACAGTCTTGGTACGCAATAGTCATTCGTAATAGTAAAGTATCGCGAGTCTACTAAGGGCCTGGCTCTCCACCAAACCTGATGAACCATTCCAGCCACCAGTTCGGCCGAACCATTTGTCTTTGACAAACGTGCACGTGAATGAATGGCATTAACACGTAACGAGCACGCGCGATCATGTAGAGCATTAAGTCTCAATAAAGAGCTTCTTCGCCTGATGCTGTTGTACTTCACTTCGAAGTCATTGGCTTGATTTGGTATCCCATCTTCTAGGCTGAATGACGCTTGACTAGAAGGACGGCTGGCTGTCGTTGGCTACATTTCGCTTTTTAACTCGTGATTAATCCGGTTAGATCAAAACAGTTTTCTCGTAAGTGAGAACTGAGCAGGCTGCTCGACTTACTGCCCGCTTGCGCTGCTGCTGCGAAGCGCGCACTGGGAAAGTGGGAAGGGTAGGAAAAGTTTCAATATAATTGTAGACCCGACTAGTAGTTATTGAGTAACTGCTGCTGTCGCCACCGCCACTGCCAGCTGCGGCAAAGAATCTAGCACATGGCAACGACTGCTGCTCTGCTTTAAGCTGGAGCACTGAAAGCAGATAAGGACAAGCCAACTACTCCTCACGCGCTCTGTTGACGTCCGTCTGACGCAGCAACGGCAACTCCTGGTCTCGGAGGGAGTTCAGATCTGGCCTTCTCCAACCTTCGCACTCTAGCGGATTATGCGAAGTGGTGTCGTCGTCGTCTTTTGAAGGGAAGTTTTACTCGTCGGGCCAGACGTTCTCTCGGGGTAGCGGCGACAGCTACGGTAGAGAGCCACAGGCTTAGCAGGGCAAACACAGACTTTTTTGTAGCTGGCTGGAGACTGGTACCGCTATGCCGGTGTCTACGTTGCCACTACTTCCGCTGCTGCTCCTCCCGCTGGATGCGCCACCCCGTCATTGGCCGCTGGCAGCGGCTCGTTGAAGGACTGCATCGTTTGTCTCTTTCCATGTTAGGTCAAGTCGAGTAACTGGCAAGCCCTGCAACACTCGCATAGCACTTGCCAACTTCTAAACATCCATCAGGAACGTCTACTACTTGTTGACTGATGGTAACGACAACAACAACGGCAAGTGAATAGAAGGATCTCCTCAGCTGCCTCTATCTAGGCCGCATGATGCTGCAGCTAACGTTAATAAACGCGTTGAACAAAAAGACGAAAAGTTAATTAATTACACTTTATCAAATTTCTTTCAATTACATATGTACTAGGCCAAAAAACATGGGATGCAAGGAATTACTTTTTTTTCACGGCCCACCTTAACTGCTTGTCCTAAACACTATTCTGGCGATATCGTTTGTATTCGCCCTCGAACTACAGGACAGCTACGACTATCATACTGCACATCCGTGGGTATATCATGTTTTTTGCGGAATTGCTTATATTAGTCGACAGTTATGCCTCTGTGCTAATGTACGTTCGTATTATATGTCCGTGTTAGCCATGTGGCTAATGCGCCAAGATCTCATTTGTTTATTGTTTGTTCAAGTGTTCATGACTCGTGTTCAGACGGATCGTTGTGTGTCAACGTCGTCAACGACTCATCAGAATAGCGCCCCGAGAGCAAAACCGAAAGTGAGGAAGCTACCGCTTTCTTTCTTTCCTTCTTTCTTCCATTCCTTTTCGTTCACTCCTCGTCCGTCATTCCGAAGCTGTAATATGCCGCTTGCGTCAAGCGTCTTCTTTGTGGGTAATGTAATGATATGAACCGAGGGAGCGAGCAACAGCCCTGACGGAGGAGGTGGCAGCAAGAAGTCAAGAATCAGAGTACAAAAGGAGTCTCCAAAACAGGAAGACAGACAAGGACCGAGACAATGCAGCTTTCGGCTCTGTCCGCGCTCTTCCCGACAATAACCTCAAACTACGTCGACGGTAGCAGGCACAAGTTCACTGCTGTTGCCAGCACCGCGAAACTGAACCGCAGTTGGACACTACACTGGGTCTATGTGTGTGTACTTACACGTACGAGCATCTGTGTGAGCGCTGATGTAGGCAGCTGTTCGTGCAAGTGCGTCCAACTGCACAAATGTCTCGCCGATGGTCGCTAAGGGTTGGGTGGCTGCTCATGAGAGAAGCGGTACCCACACCGCACACACTTGACGAGCGCCACGATGATGACGAAAGAGAGGACAAGACGATAAGAGTGAGTACTCTACGAACGCAACTCGCACTAAGGCAGTGCGGGAGCGTGTGAGTCGGCAGAAAGAGGCAACAGAAATAAGAGGCAAAATGCAGGCGAAGAAGAACGGGAGAAGGCGAATAAGATCAAGTCGGCAGAAGACTGGAGAGCTGGGGCAAGCAGTTGGGAAGAAAGATACGACGAGCCGTGAGACTGTGGAAGAGGGAGACTACTCCAGCCCATGAAGGCTTGGGGTATGTCTTCATGACTTTCTCATACCCAGACTCTCCCTGTTTCTATCTTATGTTCGTTGCCTTTCGGCTAGGCCTCCATCTAGACGCCAAACCAAAGATAAAGGCAGCTAGCGTAGAAGTGAAGCTTTGCCCCTTCGTCGCCTTTCTCTAAGGGCCAGTTCAAGTAAGGCGCTGCCGTCCGATGTACTATTATGCATGCGGGAAAGACCGTGAAGCCGGCGGTAACGATGGTGGGCGACAGTAAGTCGGAGACACCAGCCCGACTAACAGGGGCAACCAGGCAGCAGGAGAGAAAAAGTACAGCGACGATAGGCTAGGTACGAAAGACGCTTGATACAAGCGCTATGCAACATGCTAGGAGCATGAAGTCGCTTTCCTACCATCAACTGCGACTTCTATGACTTCTGTTACAAGTACTACTAGCACCACAAATACTACCACAGCCGCTGGTACCCATGGGGGTGTTTGGCCGGCCGGGTACTGTCGCGCTCCACTTGCCATGAAGCAGGAGAAAATAAGAGAAAAGCGGTGTGGTAGAAGCTGTTATAGTGCGTGGTAGTCATGGCAAGGGGTCGTTGAGGCGGCTCCCAACCGAAGCCACCGTGGCACTACTACGGCGTCAGTGCACGTAGTTTACTCAGCAGCAGCAAGTTATCAAGACTCCGCCGTTCTGCTTTCCCCCTGTAGCAAGAAAATAGCTGAGCAGCAGGCAAGATGCAGTGCACTTGCACTCGCAGCTCACTTAGCGATGGCTGATCGTGCTAGCCCTACTGGTCAGTGTCGGGAATCTTTGAGCCAAAAGAAAAGCAGACGACGGCGCCGACAAGAATAGACAGCGGCGAACAACATCTGCTCAGCCCATTATATTACAGTCCTATCGAGACGGCTTGCAGCTGCTATGCCGCTATCATGCTTGCAGCTCCCTCTCTCTCCAACTTTAGCCCAATATTCTTATAACTTTTCTGTTTGCCCCTTTACCCTGCTCCACTTTACTTGTCCATAGTAACCGTACCTAGCAGTTCCATAATCGGCCTCCCACTCGCTTGCCTTCTGTACTGTCTTACTACTGCCAGCCAAGCAAGGCCATCACTGTTAGGCTATTGCTCAGTGAGTGCGAACGCGCCCAGCATGGCAGCGCGTTCATACTTATGGATACCGCGCTATACAACTAATGCAGGATGGGGGTAGATTCTTCTAGCCCAACCAAGGTAAGGTGATGCAGGCAGAAACTGCAAGCCAAAGACCGCCATCATGACATTTCAAGAAATCTTTAAACGTCCTTGCTGAGCCCTCGCTTCTTCTTTTAGTGTTACTCTCATACACAAACGGCCTTCCTGCATCTGGCTCGCTCTGTATAGCGTGCACAAGCGGCCTGCTCAGCTTCTTAGCACGGCCAAAAGCATAGGCGTGGCCCAAGCTGGCACGCCTCCGAAACCTGTGCCAACAATATGTTCCACGCTGGAAACGAACGTTTCTATCAGCGAAGCTCAACCGTGACGTTTTTCCCACGTGCACCAATTTGATCAAACCCACCACCATCGGCACAGCATCACGCTGCTAGTACCGACAACCGGTATAAACAGCCGACACTGCTATAGCCATCACAACCGCGACTCATTATGGAAATCACTATACGCAGGTGATGATATAGCATATTTTACCCGCCGTACGTCCTTTTCCAGCAGCCGATGCACAGACACAATATACACGATGCCCCCAGTGCCGCTTGCCAGATTGAGGTTTTACATGCATCAACCATTTGCACCTTCTTTTCTTCATTTTATTATTTTTGTTGTTTTTCGCGTCAATTTAGCACTGGCTGCTAAGGGGAAACAATGAAGGCAGTGTGGTTACTACGTTAAGACAGAAACACGGGAAACGGGATTGGGGTAGCTGGAGCGGAGCGGTAACAGCACCCTGATGACAGGGAAAGGCTTCGCTTTAGCGGCTGATGCCACTAGCGGTTTCAGTTTCGTAATACTTTTGCTGCTAACTTTGAAGCCAGTTACTCGCTGAAGCATCGCACTGAAAACCTTAAAATGTTACATTGTACGCGAAGCGACAGTTACACAGAAGCCTTTGGAGAGCAGAGTAGTATTTTTATCTGTCTACAGTTGCTTTATGATACATATGTTACGCTGTATGAAATTAAAACACAATAATTATTAATTGATTAAGGTTTGCGTTGAAATTAAATACCTATTTTAAGGAAGTCTCAGGGTATTTTTAGTGCGATAGCGTAGCTGCGGAGCGTACTTTTTCAGTCCGATTGAAATACTTGTTATCTTTGCTAATCCATTTCATAGAGATGGATCAGTCTCTGTGTAAAAGCAAAATTTGTATTTACCTCAGACAACGCTTCCACTTTACTTGTAATAAATAAAGATCGCTCTCTAAAACCAAAAAGGAGAATCCGTAATACCCCAGCGGTTGCGTACTTCAACTAAATAAAACACACGTTTGGCGGCTTTTTTCAACTTTCTTGTTATCTGTGAGCATCATTGAACCCCAAACCTGAAATTGTTAATTCAAGTACGATGTTTATATAGTGCGCTCTCAACAGGAAACGAGACTAGAAATGGAAAATATCAGACGGAGGTCCGGTTTGCCTTATAATCGCGATTTATTTTATCTACACAAAATGTATCTCTTATGCTTCTTAACAAGCAAATTTGTCTCAAACGTTTCCGAACAACTTTTGATCCCAGACGCCTATTCAGGCGGCTTACGCCATGTATTGGAAAAATATGTATATTGAAAATCTTCATGCATAATTTTGGATTTTTGATCTCAAAGCTTCTCGTGACCCTATTAGCGCTACTCTCTGCAGGCTTTTGCAGAGTTAGCTCATCAGTCCCATGGTCGTGCCTTTTGCTTTGATATGCAATATGGGGAATAAAATACATTTCCTCATGGTAGATTGATGTTTAAGCATTGAGACCATGCATAAAAGTTATGTAAGCATCTTGAATTTCACAAACAGTGTCATTAGATTCGGCACAAAAATGCGTAAATTTTAACCTAGTATGCATTTGTTTTGAAAAATTATAAAAATAAATAAATCATAAAAACATAAAACATTTTATTGGTAGATATTCGTGTAAGGAAGGCACTTTAACAAACCAAAAAGAACTCTTTTGAAAGACATCTAGTTGACACTCGTGCTTTTGAGTTTTTCTCCAATGAAGGCAAATTACTAACAAAATGGGACCAAAAACTGCGACTCTAGGGGCAAACTTACCAACAAGAAATTTTTTTTTCTCATCAGCCACGATTATGCCTCTAAAATTGTTGACATCGAATAATTTCTAACATTCTGCTATTAGTCTTTTGGTTACATCGAATACCTAAACGTCTCACAAGTATGCCTGGATTCTCTCTGACGAATATTCACATGGAATCAACATTTTTTTATAGCATATTTTTCAAATAGGACGGCTAAGGCACATGTAAGACTAACAGCTAATATCAATATCATACGACGTCAGTGAATGTGGTAATAATCAAGGGAACGGAGAAGCGATATATTAGACAAACCATTAACCCTTTATTCTTCCTTGCGTGCACGATTACAAATTGTACAACAACTTTGTGTTTATCATTTATTTGCGTGCCATCATACCATTCTGTAAAGATTTCGTGGGAACGTTTCCGTTGATTTTTTGCCGTTGAATACCAACGAGGGTTAGCTATTGGGACATGATCATACGTGGTTGCATTTTGGAGGGACGTAAGGTGCATGGAACAGTCAGAGGAATAGAAGCTGAAACTGCCCTTTTCGCGATTGGCTTCCATGGGATTATTTATCCATCCCAATTCGCTCCCAATGAAATAGCTAAAGCTCTCTATTTCTCTATAAAGCTGTCTACTCACACAACAACTTTTATCGGCTCTCCCTGTTTCTCTCTTTCATCTGCAACCTCCATTTTGTATTTCTTTCGTTATCTTTTTCCCTTCTACTTCTCCTCTGCAGTCTTTTTTCGGCGTCTTGTTGCTTTCTATTGGCTTTCGTCATTTTTCCCACGGCGCACAAGTTGCCTTGAAAATTGCATTAGTTCTACGATAGAAAATAGAAAAGGAAAGCATTGCTAGCCGTGGAGTTTCGAAGGTTTCTGCGAAGACGTTGTTTTTCTCCCATCTGTCGCCAGTTGCCGTTGCCAATTGAAGGTGACAGCACCGCTGCATTTATAGTCCATAATGCGTTGAAGTTGTAGGCTATCTTTCTGCGGTAGCTGTGAGCATTAGATATCAGCAAGAAGGAAAGGAAAAAGCGACATAGCAGCAGCGACAGTGGACGAAGGGCGACAGCGTTGGTGTCAATAGCAATCGGTTAGTTAACGGTTCGTGAGCCACAGGAGAGCTAAAAACATGCTTCAAAGTTTAGATTAACTCTAGCGACACCATGTCTTTCTCCATCATCCTTGCTTTCTTTACGCTCTTGTTCTTCATTAAGGACAAAGAAGACCCTATGGCCGGGCTGGCTCCATTCAGTCTGCCTCCTGATTTCTTCTTGATTTGAGCTTCAGTGAGATTCACTCCATACGATGTCCCAGTAATGGCGGGTATGGTTTGTCTTCGAGGGTGTCTTGTGCGTATGAAAAGCAAAGGAAAAATAGTGCAGAAAAAGCAGCTCCATCACCATCAAGACATTCGAGCAGCAAAAGCGATAGAGCTGACAAGAGCTGTTGGCCGCCCCGAGCCGGAAGTCCGGAACTAGATAGGCTAGAGAAGTTGCTTTCCACCGAGATATAGCATGAGATCCTAATACTGTCTTCTTACAGCAATGAGGCAAGAAGAAAAAGAAGTACGAAGCGGTGAAGCCAGTGGGGAAAATCGGGTGTTGGTTAGATTTAGCCAACCGCTGCTCTGTGGATTTTCGACGTCGCTTGGCCGCTATCCTCCTATATAAGAGGCGCGTCAAATACGAAATGTGTTTACGTGACGCAAGCAACTTACGTACAGATGCTGGTCGAACGTATCAGCATTGACCAGACGCGGGGACACAGAAGCCGTATTCGCAGAGTAACTCTCAACCGCCTCCTTTTTCCTGCCTACTCTTCACTTTGGGTGTTCTATAAATCTTTTTCCGTTTCCCTGTCCCGCTTGTTCTAACTGTCTCTCTCCTATGTCATGAGGAAGCTATGTCAGCTGATGTGGAGACGATGAGATAGCAGCTTCACCAGTGAGGTACATCGCGGTGGTCGGCCGGCCGGTCGGTTCTCTAGTAATGAATTATTCAGCTGACACCTCCATGGCCTCTGCTGCTACTGACGCTGAGGATGCTGGCGCTACTGCTTGCCGCGGTCTACGAAAGGGCTCTGCTGTTTCGCTTTGTTTGTCGGCTGGTCGCAAAGCAGTGCGAAACGGAAAGCTGCTGTATCTCGCTTTTTACTCAAAAAGAAGAGGTGCATTTTCTGGCTTTATGAGCTTCCTCTTCTGTGACGACACCGACAGAAAAATTTATGCCCTGCGCTTGGAAGGAGAGGAACGAAATTGCGAAAAGAGCAGTAAAGGAGGGGACTGAAGATTCGGACTCGAGGAATACTAGTTCCATCGGTGTCCTGTTCACGGGAACACGCCCAGACAACGAACATAGTCGCCCCATTTTACGCCGGAGAAGGATCACACCGTTCCATTCCACCCCACCTTATGAAGGTTACACAGTTCATTCTAGCCAGGATCGGTTCCGTATCGAAGGCGGACAGATCATGCACAATCACACCTGGGTGTGGTTGTTAATATTGCGAGAAAACAGCAAAGAAAAAGATTGCATTTAGTGTATGGATCCCTACGTATTACCCCATAACACTTTTAGCATATTCATTAAAAAAATGCTTTTCTGGTAATAAAAAACATATCTCAAAGTAGCATTTTTTAGCGTTACGGTTGATTGCAAATAATAATGATCATAATCTATGAGCATAAAGACCAAATGCGTGTACCTAGACGTGATTTACTATATTTTTGTTCTTTACGATATTTGTTGCGACAAACAACCGAAAGAAACGTGTTTTGTATTATTATCCGCCCCCGATGGCTCTTAATTAAGCGTTTTTGCTATTCGATCTACTGGTATATTTAGCTAAATATAACTGTGGACACACAGTTCAAAAAAGCTTTCGTATTTTTCCATTTAAATTCAGTAAACCTCGTGTCATTATTGGCATCTCGTATATCTGCATCATTTTGATTATAGATTCTAATGCTGCATCGATGGACCATTCGCTAGACATACCTTAACGCAGATTTCTGTCCCTCCGTTCCATACTGGGCAGCGTGTTGCATCACTGATATCACACACATTTTTGTCCGGTTGTTATATAGAGATTCGTATTTTCCTAAATGAAGAAACGCAGTAAACCAATACATACAATTGTTTCCTTTGCTTGAACTATGATATCAATTATGCATGTTCTCATAGCTTTGTTAGATTCAGGTAGGATTTCAATGTTTTTGACATTAACGTCTGCCAACGTGGTACTATTGATTCGTTTATTCGTTCGATTCTTCGACTTTCGTCATAAATACTTACGTGTCGATTTCGCATCACTTGACGTTGGAATGGACATGGTCGCCTAAATTATGCATCTCTCCTTTTGCAGCGATCCTGTAGCAGGTTCATCCTCGACAAATGGCGAACATCTGCTGGGTGCCCGCATCGATATAAATACTTTGGTAGTTTCCCTGCAAGGCATGTATGCTTCCACCAAGGTCGACACTACCTTTCCTCCATGTTGTCCACCTCTGTCTCTATAAAGAACTTCTATAAAGGAGAGTTTAAACACCTTCTCGCGGTCAAGTCTTCGTTAGAACCCTACGTACAATGTCATAAACTCCCACAAAAGCGGTGGAAAAAATCAATTGCACCGGGTTTTGGCGTTTACCAAGTACCCAAAAGCACGTGTTTCATCTATATTGGATTGCTGTCAATACAAGCCAGTCTCGATTAAACTTACGCATTTTTGTATTGTTTTTTTTTGTTCTAAGGTAGGGATTGCAGTTAGAATTCAATCAGCCCACTTTCTTTAAGCCAGTTATGAACATCTTTAATCATACTGATCGAATTGCAGAATAAGCTATAAAATATCGTGTGGATATTCCTGTGTGAGACCTCGACATAAAATGAGCTAGAGAAAAAGGCTTCTTAGTTGGCACTGGGCATATCCCTGATTCTGTCAGACGTCTAAACTGTTTCCTGGATGCCCCCGATAGGTTTTAACCAGGCATGAGTACCCGTTCGGTTTGAAGATGAAACGACCTTTCGGAAAGAATTGAGGCCTTGCCCTCTTCCAGAGCAGTAACCACAAGAACCTAAGAAGTGTTTTATTCATCAGATATTTTGTTCATAGCTGTTTGTAACCCGGCCTGTTATCTCGAAGCATTAATTCTGGCTACGCTGGTTTCCCTGTTACCTGGATTGCTCGTTGTTACTCTTAGGTCATCTTAAGAAAGGAGTTAAGAGAGCTCGCTTTCTTCAATAAGCGCATTACTAAAATGAGAAAGGCTATTTGATTTGCCCTCATCGTTTTCGTTCGAGAAGCTCTCTCTCTCCCCTTCTCGCACTCTCTCTCTCTCTCTCTCTCTCTCTCTCTCTTCTCTCTCTCTCTCTGATAATGTTCCTGTCTTCTCACCCAGCTCCGTTCATTTCGTCATAATGTCTATTCAGTTTCATAGGCACGCACGTGTCCCATTCGAAATTACCGTTTTTAGCTTAAGCGAATGAGTATTTCATACATTTCAATAAATGCACCCATAAACGGATCAATTAACACATTATATAACTGATCTGTTAAAGAGAAAGATCCTGTGCCAATCGGCACAGAATCTTTCTCTTTTTTTTCCCTGTGTATTCATCGCTCAAATTGTACTTTGTCTTTTGGTTCCTTAGTCACTAGATTCGATCTGTAGAAAATGTAAACCTTTTCTAAAGAACTACACGAAGGTTAACGAGGACTCTAAGGAAGATGTTTGCGTACCAGCAATTATCAGAATGTTGAAAAAAAGTGCTATGAGCATGTAAGACTAACAAAAAATCTTAATCTACCTGTAATAGAAACATATCGATCAAGTATAACATGTTTTTAGTGTAAGTTGTGTATTTGCATATATAGCCAGTCAGATAGCTATGAGACTATAATAAATGCAGAAATCCAATAACTATACGCATGTTTGAGTATAATCCAAAACTTCTTCCTTATATCACCAGCAATAAGCAAACAGGAAAGAAAATATAAAAAAAAACCGAAATAGGAGCATATGTTCCTTTTGTAGCCGTTTTCGTTGAATAGAAAAATGCTCTGGCATTCTCGAAAACCCAATACCTTCGACGCACTTGTTCCTTCCTAGACCGTTGCTTCTTAATGCAACAAAGACTTTTCCTGTTTTAACGTTTTAGTAACGTTCTAAAAGAGGGATGCACTAACCGTTTAGAGAACGCAAGTTCATACGCGCTAAATATTGGCTGCAGGCCTCTTTTTCTGTCCGATTGAAAGCCCAGACGCGCAACTGTTCTTTTATATCGTGCCTCGTTTTTTCCCGTTATCTCCGAGTCCAAAAACGATTGGAGGTTATGGTACCGTTGACGTTGATACGATTACCGTGGCAGCGTCCGCAGGCCCAGACAGAGCCGGTTTGCCCTTCGTAGCAGGCTGGTTTACCCATCAGAGTAGGCCGGTTTGCCATTTTTTGCCGGGTCTGTAGACTAAATCCCTTCCATTTGTTTCTTAAACTCCTCTCCTTTTTCTCTTAACTCTGAGCACCGAGGACGTCTGAGACACAATTCGTTTTAAAAGTTGACCGCTTTTGCTTCAGTTTGACAAACGAAAAAGGAATAAGTCGTTGGACCCGCGACGCCTTGCCCGGGACGATGCTTTGGGGACGGCTAGGGCTATGCCACTTCAGAAACAAAGCGCACAACTGAGCACTACTCCGTCTTTCAACGACAAATGGAATGACCGAGCGAACACTGAATTGTCCCGTCGAAGTCCAAATACACGTAAATTGTATAAAAGATTTAGGATTTTGGCATAATTTCTTCTGTTTTTTTTTTTAAGAATTGAAGAAGGCTATGTTTGTTAGTTTTATGGATATGCACGTAAGGATGTTACAAACATGCTAGGGAGGTCGCGTTAGGTTGTTTTTTCAACGAGCGGTTATGCTTGCTAGTCTACGAAATGTGTTTACTTTGTGTACATGTTGAATAGACGCCCTTAAAATATCGGTTGTGCAAAGCATTCATTTTAAGGCCCAATCGGCTGATAAGAATCCCAGTGCTTGATCAAGAAGTTGCACTTATTCCACAAAAGGTACCGGTTACTAAGTTCTGACATGGATAAACGGCTTATCGCATGGTATCTTGGAAATGACAGAGAATGCTTTTTTTTTCATTCGGACTGATACCTAAAATTAGATTTATAGTCTACCTAAATTGGTTCTTTAATTGAAAGCTAGCAAACGGGAATTTTGCTCGAGGCTACTCTCTGTAATTCTGTTTTCTTTATAGTTCTGTAGCATGACTTGCTGGGCTTTTAATGTTGTAATAACTGACCTAATTAGCTCGCGAGACTTGGACCGTAATTTAATTTGATCTATTTTCTGGACGTAGATCTTGGTCGAGCCGTGCGATTTAAAGCATGCGATAACTTCGATTCGTTAACATACCGACACTAATCGATATACTCGCAAACTTGCCTAGGTTAACGATCCCTTCAGCATAATTTGTAATCATTACTTTATACAATTACAGCTTTGTAAACGAGAAGTGGATCTCCAGTGGTGCAGGGGCTCTAGGATGTGGAAAAACTTTTCGTTGAAAGCTACTGGGGGTTCCTACTAGTTGAGAATATTTCACTCACCGGCAGTTGTACAGCATATATGTATAGAATAAAACTCTGATTTTCTGATACACAACCAATATTAATCAAGTTAACTACTTCGTAGGGCCCGCAAACTTCAGTGAGCCTTAGCGGCCAGATGCATCCATCATCTTTTTAAATTCTGTAGGTTTTATCGCTTCGTGAAAACGTGTTCGCTATAACGAATAATAATTCATAGGCACACTCAAAGGATGTTGGTTTCATACCCATATAAATTACATATACTATGAACGAATTTTTTCTGCTCATTATAATTAAAAACCATCGTCTATAATATAAAATATCCGCCAAACCATAACCAAATTGCAGTGGTACCTCACTTTTTTCATTGGTACACTTTGTAGAATTTGCAGCTTTGCAGTACATCAATGTTACTTTTCTTCTTAATATATTCAAAATATGAATATTACCCAATAAAGGCTAAAACAGCATCAACCCTGCAAAATCCAAAATCAATTAGGAGCATAGCCGTATTTGAATTTTTACTGTCAACCCTACGTCGAAGAGATGCACTTCTGCATGAGAGCAACGCCTTTCCATAACAAAATAAAATGATCGTCATATGCCGCTCGTTCAGAGAATGGAATAGAACAAAGCGCAGTAGCAGCTTGTGCGTGCACGCCCTACTGAGGCTGGTCCACCAGTGACCTCTCTAATTCTACTACTGCCGTTCATGTCTGGTGGGTCCAACTATCAGCATCATCATAGCTGGCCCAGCTTGATCTTCGGCCAAATGGATGCTGATGCGACTGAGGAAAGATGGCCCGCCCGCAACTGCGTGATCCTTATAGTGGCTGGCTTTTATCGCCTTGACCGCCACATTTTCTCCTTGGTGCTCTTACGAAGCCGCTATAGCCCTTCGCGACTCAAGAAGCTCGTTCTCTTAGCCTGTCATTCTCCTGTGACCGCTCTCAGCCTAGGCTAGCTTTGGCAGTGCGGCGCGTTCATAGGCCCATTTGTAGCATCGTGGCCCCATAAACTGACGGAAGTGTTTCCCTCCCGTGGGTGGCCTGGCTCAAGCAACCTTCCGGTTTCGCTAAGTCCATTGACGATGGTGAAAGCAGTAGAAGCTAGCGCAGCAGAACAGTTTGGGTGATGTAGCAGAAAGAAAACTCGCGAACCTTGGTCGTGGGCCGGCTACGAGGACGCTATATAGTCAGTGACGGCAATAGTCACAACAGAAGAAAAAAACCGAAAAGAAAGGAGAAAAAGCAGGGAAATGGAGAAAGAGAAATCGTGATTCAGTAGTTTCCTTAACCGCTAGAGGACTAAATACAGTGCATAAGCCCCCAAGACCTTGACCCGGCTCTCCTGAGCCGCCTGCCGCTTACACCCTCTACATTTGCCTCTTCGTGCAGGAACCAACTAGCAACGGCGGGAGAAGGGCGCCGCGACAGCAATGGCATCTCACAGCGAAATGACCGCATCGTACTAAGGCCATAAAAATGCCAATCACAAATCACCTCAAGACGAGACTCGACGAGAAGACCTCTTCGAATCGATGAACCATCTACAGGACCACAAGCACAGGCAATGGAGCCGCCTGCTTTTCAGCCGGCCAGCCAGGGGACATGTTTCCCCATTCGCTATGGAAAGCCATTTCCTTCTCGGAAAAGGCGTTGAACCGACAATGCAGTTTCGATGCGCCTAACTTACTTGTGCCTACAGACAGGCAGCAATATTCGAACATTTCCCTGCGAAGGAGCATGAGATACTTAGATTTTTAACAGGAATGGTTGACCTATCGTTGCGTGCAGTACCACGTTCAACTAAATAAATGCTATTTTTATAATAAGTTATTCTTCGCTACCTGCTCGTCCAGCTCAAAGACGCATGATTAGAAGACATACACTTGAGCGGCTGTTGATAGAGTTGTTACATGATTCTCCAAAGCGCGATTGATTTTCTTTGACAAACACCTTCTCTATTTATAAGTACTATGGATTAACACATATTTGCTGTCCTACGCAGATACGGAGAACAAATCCTTTGAAATAAAGTTCTACGTTTGAAATAGTTCGGGTTTTATATACAGATAAATATTCGGTTGTGTCTTGTCAATGCACTTTTGTGAAATGTCTGTTGCATAACCTGCAGCGGAGTTTGTGATTTCTAATTTAAGTTAATATACACTTTTGATGTAAGCGTGTTTCTCAGCGTGCGGTAAGTTATTGTCACCAATCGCAGTATCGTTAGAAATTTGCTAGAAAGAGCATCAGAGTTTGACTGGATGGAAACGTTTAGTTGAAAACTCACACGAGTTCGTTTGCTGTTCATTAGTATAGATGACACCGTTTCGTGATGTATCTGCAAATTAAATGAAGACCAATTAACTGGCTCATGGCCTAAGGGCCACGTCTGGTTCCACACACGAATTTAGTAAGGCAACAGCTTCTTAATATTCTAGGTGTGAAGATCCATGTAAGTAACTCTGCCCAGTTAAATTTTACCTACACGAACCGCGGTACATTGTATGCCACGTACATATTAGTATCGATGCATTGCCACTGTAGGTGTGCACCTGTAGCCGAAATCTAACTCGGTAAGCCATCAGTCTTCATTGGCTCGCGTAAAAATGGTTTATAAATCATAAATTCATAAGAAATTTCCTTTGCGCCGCCCCACAGTTACGCAAACACGCAACCAATCCCGTCGATGGACCATAAATCACTATCCATTGACGAAGGTTACACAAGAAAAAGTTGACAGTTGTTGGTGTGGTCTGACCGTAGTTGAAAAATCCTGCTGCCCACACGAAGCGCTGTTCCTAAGCGAACTTCCTAAAAGCCTTACCAGAAGCACTATACAATATAACAAATACAATCGATCACTCCAAGTCTAACCTAATGTGAACAATAGTTGTAACACTGATTGTGATTCCGCGCACGCATCTATAGACGGTCACATAAACGATATTACGAAGAAGTTACTGCATGCGTACGGTGCAATACGATAAAACACTCCGGGTCGTCGAGTCAACGAAAATTACGATCAAAACTACGCTAGACATAGCATTGGGCAAAACTTGGAACATACGAGAGGAATTCCATGGCCAAATGCTTAGTGCAGCCACTGATCGGGATGATGTGGTCAACCAAGTCGAGTCTTTCCGGCAAACAAATGCTGTGACCCAAACTTTTTTTTCTCTCTTCGTTTGTCTGTCTGTTGGTATAAGGACGAGATTGTCACTTTCAGAAGGGGCGTCCATGTCCTTGCATCTGACTGGTACGATAAAATGTTCCTACGGACTTTATATTCGATTACGATATACGTCCTGCGCAGACCTTTATTTGTCGTCTTAGTTTAATATATGTTAGCATTGCTTGTAGAATCAACTGGTGGAGATCAATGCGTAGTGGCAACAAACCTGACGAAACAGAATACCAGCCAGGTTGCAAGAAATGTTCAGTGCTAGATTTTATGGTCATTTATGGGGAGTAAGTGTGATACTTTTAGTGATTTCTCATAATACAAAAAAAGAGTAGCTGAAGATATTGTGGTTTACCGCAGCCTCAAGGCAACCGTATATCACGGGCCTGTTATAACTTCAAAAGGAATTCCGCCCTGTCATTTCCCAGATAAGGTTCTACCAGATATTTCCGGCATTTTGAGCTTTTTACGCATTCGCCACGGATGTCATTCACGAAGGCCGACTCTAAAGCCGAACGTTCCCACTACGTGATAGGTAACATAAATCGTATCCTATTTTATTTCGAAGCGTTTCGGGGAGATACAGTTATAGGCCCGGGGATAAAAGGACAATAAGTGTGGGTGGTATTCCAAGCCCGTTCTTACCCCGTATATACTTGACATAACAAGTACGACATCGGCATGCATAAATGTTTAATAAACAAATGGTCCGTCCTTCTGTTAACCGCTGCCGGCGTTCATATGTTCTTGCAAATTAGAACAGCGACCTTGAGCATTCACAGAATAACACGGCGCTGTTTCGACAGCGATAATATCGACTAAAGCACAATACCATAACACCATCAACAATACGTGGTGTACGCAACGAAACACACAGATCTAAGCCAGATATGTGACATGATTAAAATCCATCGAATTTTACGTATAGAACTGCCGTTTGACATTGCATCAGAAGAATGACGTTACTTACGTTATAAATAAAGTTCATCATAGGTATCGTGACGAATAGCCTTTTTACGAGCGGATAATTGTACGACTAAACGTGTATATATACGTATTTATACATTTGTAGCTTGCCTTTTATACACCCAATTTATAAGGAAGGAGAAACTATAGAGCGGATGTCAGTTAACCTCATACCAAGTGGCACACTTACGACCAAGGGATGCTATTGTGAAGCCTTGCTAAAGTAGTCACCAAAGACATTTTGGATATATAATTTTAACAACGGTAAATAAAAAGGCGCCAGGGTCATACCTGTTATGATTCGCTTCATTAGGAATCAACAGGTGCGGATTTCCTTTCGCTGGAAACGCAACCTGTATGGGAGTCAATGTTCACTAACAAATCGATACTTCACAAACGTTATCAATACCCATACGGTACAAATATATCTGTTTCTACTTTAAATTATAATAATTTAAGTAAATATAGAAAAGTTGACTTATCTCCTCGAATGAAAAGATCACATCAGATCTACTTCGATGAATTCCTTCATATTGCCCTTGCGACCTGAAATTTTTATTGTCATAATCGCATATTTAAGCTTCCTGTTTTTCATTCCAATCTTCCAATTTTTGACTCTAGCTTTCAAGTGCTACAGCTACGAAGTTGAAGTAAAGTAGATTTCAAAGTCATACTTTTCACTAGTCTAGAGAATTTTCTATGGGTTTCAATTGTGCCCATCTTCTCTTGAAAAGGCAAATATTTCATTAAAGCACTCTGTTCATTATTGCTGATTGAATTCTGCGCTGTTACGGCCATAGCAGTGGCCCAAGTTAAACGAAACAACAGTGTTTGTGCTAAGTACGACGAACCAATTAGGACCAAGGCCAGTACGATCTGGACGAATCATCTGTCTTCCCCGAAAGGACGTGACCTTTGACGGGAATCCGCCATCGTAACCGGGCAGTGACACAATCACAAGTATTTCGACACATGGCTTACATTCTTAGAGAGATAGTCCTAGGAAATATGCAGTTACATTCCAGAGCACAATCAATATGTCCAAAACAAGCAAACATACGTTAAGCAATAGGTTTATTCGGTGAAAATAGGGATTTCTATCGACTGGGATTGGACAAGATTAATAACGTGCATATGTCAAATATGGCGTGGCACAGGGAGGCTGCACAGGAACCTTCAGACGATCCTAATGATCTTTCAACGTAAAACTTGATTGAATAGTATATATAGTTTGTGTAGTCAAGCTTTCTGCATCTCTGCCATTGTGAGCCTGCCTCCTCCTCTTTGGCATAATACATAAGTATTAGAATGAAAAATTGTAAGTATCGGCTTAGGTTAAATAGTCATCTACTAAGAGCGATTATTATATTGTTTGTCCACATAAAACTGTCAATTCTATGCATACTGCTATTTATACTAAATACTCAAAGTGACACAATTTATTAGTGGAACTCTAACAGCAGCACAAGTCGATATAAATTTTTGTAGAAAATTAACAAGATTCTGATATGAGCCTGATGTGGCCCTGTCAATTGGATAACAGTAATGAACTTCAACCGAGCACACCTTCATCAACCTTTAACTACTAAAATTTACCGCAGCTACATAGGGGTTGGCTAACGCTAAACACCCTCGACTTCATTTCATAAGTTGGTATGCTTGAATGGAAACGATCTTATCAAAGGTATCCTAACAAAGTATGAGTAGTATTATTAATGAAATTTCCCTTATTTGTCTGCAAAAAAGCGTTTATTTATTTCATCTTATATTTTATAAGGAGGGTGGCTTTCACAGATAACTACGAAATAAAGAAATTAAAGAAAGAAGAAAGTGTTTGTATTCACAAGTTGAAGTTTGTAACCATGGTAATGTTTCCCAGAAATGCGCGTGCTTACTACTACATAAGATCAAAAGGGTTATCATGGAATCGTAGTGCTTTAAAAGTACGAATTCGACTTTAGTCCTCCAGCCATTGAAAAACTGCCGTTTATATGTTACCGTTATAATACAACAATTACCATATTTTCCTTCATATAAACAGCTAGATATACACTCGCAAGCCGATTTAACTGCCGTCATTCTGAGAAAACGCTAATTTAACGTACATATTAAATAAAATCACTAATCTAACAACATTACGATCGCATGCGGTACATAAGCAGTAAGTCATTAAACTTCATACATTTAACCAGCAGACGACAAACATACATGGCCCTATACAAGGTGCGGTTTAGAAATAGAATACGTGAATTTGATTCACAAAGCAAGCTTCTCGTCACATTTAGCTCATACACACAGAGATTCGATTGCGCTTTTAATAAACACGTATAAAACTAAATAAATCACTATGAATACCTTGCAATTGTTTATTTTCCATATGTCATTTATATATAATATTGTTGTTTGTAATACAGCATTTATCTTTGGTTGAGTAATTGACTTTTTGGTATTACCTTGAGCATAAATAGCCCGTTTTCCTGTGTGCAGATATCAGATCGGTTTAGTGTACTCGAACTGAAACAGATTTATCACACCTCTCTGCAGGTGTACAAGGAGCCGTGGTTGGAGTGGGAATTCTACATGTCCAGTTTTTTCGGGTTCTGAAGCCAAGTTTTCTCGCAGTTCGGTTTAAGTTACTTCCGTTAGCTGGCCAATAAGAGAAGCTAGAAAAGAGAGGATGGCGACACAGAAGAAAAAAACGTATAAAACAGTCAGGCGAGGAGTACTGCAGGTGGATGAACGTTGATTGGTAGCTACATTCATGCATTTCAACGATGCAGATTGTGTTCGCGTACCTGTCTGCAAGTAAAGATCCCTCTAGTTCTGAGGACTGTCATCTATTTTAAATGATAACCATAACATTTTTTTTTACTTGTATTATTACCGCTAATAGAAAGGTAAGCGTTGCATAGGCGTCTCCTAGTTGGGTAGCTTTCACCCAGTTTAGTTGCCTCTGGGTTCCACTCTATCTGGTAGTAGTGTGGCCCTAGGAGCGAAACCCAAGGAAAAGGAGACATACGGCGGATACGGCAGCGAGCTACTTAGCTTGGCCCACTTGATTCTTATTCATTTGTGTATCCGCAGAAGCAGTAGCCTCGCTGATGTAGTTTTGTGTCAATACAGGGATGACAGCAGTACCTGCTTTTGCGCAAAATAGAAATTACTGCCATATATATATGGCCGTAATTCTAACTTCTATATATATATATAGATATATATATATATATATATATAGGGGGAACTTGACGGACTCTAAGTTAAATGATCCTTGAACTCGTCGTCGTTTTAAAATTTCGCTAGTAAATAGTTGAGTTTTCTATAAATTTGCGAGCGAAAACCGCTCAACCTTATGTACGACGTTGAGTAGTTGAGAAGGAAAACATCTTTTAGCCTCAAAAATGAACGTCAAGTTTTTGGTCCCTGAAGGCGGAAATTCGTCGAAGATTAGTAAAATCATCAGGAGGCCTTAAACGAACGGTGCAGTACGTCAATGGTGCAAACGTTGTAAGAATGGGGACTGGAGTGTTGAAGAAGTAAAGAGGAAACCAGATGTCGAGGTTCGAAGGGTAGGAACGTATTACCGCAATCGAAGAGGTCGAAGAGGCTTTATGCGAAGGTAGAGCTTAGCGTTTAAGGGCTTTGTCGGCAAAAACTGGCATTACACGTACAACGTGTTACAGAATCACAATTCAAATATTTAAAATGGGGGACCTGAGTAAAAAATGGGTGCGCCGTAAGTTGACTTCAGGCCAGTCGGATGTATTCCACGTGCGCTTCGCGAAACTGTGATCAACAACAAACTCGCCTGGGTACAGTTGCAATAGACAAGGGATAAATCATTCTTCACCATCAGCAGGAGACGAAGCAGGCGAGAGAGTGGCGTCGCCTTCGGAGTTCGGTGGCAGTGTAGAGTAGGTGTAGGCGTAAAGTGGTAGTAGTAGTACTTTCATTGGACGTCAGAGGTATCTGGAACTATGAGATAGTCGCCTAAAATGAAACAATGAATGCGACCCACTACTTCAAGTTCCTCAAGAAGCTTAAAGGACCATTGGCACGGCAATCGAAATCGCGCACTCTGGTTACCTGGCGACAATGTCAGACCTGATCGCCATGCTTAAATTACTTTTTAAATTGAGTAAAGCAATGTCCTATGTTGGTTGCAACCTGTTCTCGATCTCGGTCCTTGTGACTACGGGCCTTTCTATATGCCAAAAAGAGCAAATGGTAGGTAAGCATATCCCACTATCGATTTACTTTGAGAAGCCGTGTATAGGGAGATAATATAATGGTTTGCGAATATCAGGCATATGGTTGTGTAGATGTTGTCATGCCGATGAGACAATTGTGTAAAAGATACTGGGAAGTACTTTTACGCATATTGCAAAATTATCATCTTAGCTCAACTAGTTCAGGAGTAATTCCAAAGTCCGACAGATTTGCTCGTAACGGTTTCGTATAATTCTAATTATATACTATCTATCATGTACCGTTTAGATGCTGCTACTTTTAATCGTAATAGCCTGTTTCAAATACTAAAATTCAAAAAATTCAGTGATCGGAAAACGCACTATAATACATGTATAATCTATTGCTTTGTTAACTTGTATATATGATTGGAACTAGAAAAACTTCTACTTTTTTGCTACCTTTACCTTTATTTCATAACGCTTGTATCTAATGCATTTGCAGCCAGATGCTCTTACAGAGGCTTCATTGCGTTGCTTTTGGATTATGAAATGTTTCAAGAAATTTATAACTGTAACTTTTAAGCCTCGCTAGGAATTTTGCTCCTTGTCGCATCCATCGTTTACCTCCTGTTTTAGATGCAAGTCGTTGTTATGTAGAACCTTAGTATGCTCGTGAGAAGAAATAGTTCGCACTGAAAGCCACTTTCTACTATCTTATGCAAAAATAATATTAAATCCCTTATATGCTTCGTTTCTAGTGAAACTTATTATCATCCTATACCTTTTTTTGTGTGTAGAATACACACAATACGGAGGAAACAGCTAGAACACAAACCGTTAGCACATTGAAGTCTAAGTTTTATAACACACTCATTCCCTTAACCGCTCGTTGTAAGAATTATCGTTTTAACAATACAGGAAGCTGCCTTTTACGAAGCCCTTACGATTTTCCTCCAACTCTTCTAATAGGCTCTGGCAAGCATATGAAACATTTTTATGAAGCGGCTTTGATCGTTAGTGTTTTACCTTTATATAAGGAACAAGGTGAGTCCTATGAACTCACGCTCTTTAATAGCCTGTAAAATATTTGCGGATGGAGAACTTCATGTGTTTCATTCTAAATGGCTCCCAGTCTAGTTTGTTGCCAGTTCTACGTAATTGAAGTTACTCAACTTAGTCCAATTGGACCACATTGAAACTTCTACACGGCCTTACGCAACGAACTCTAGCAATCTTGCAGCAAACAATTATCTGTTCGCTAAACACAGCGATATGGGGAAAAGTTATTTGTCAGGACGTGTATATGCAATAAAACTATCCGAATGTCGCAACGTTACAGAACCTCATCACGCAAACGTACTCTATGATAAAGAACTAGGGATAAGTGCTTGTTTGCCCATCTGCGCAGGTGTCAGTGGATTTCAAAGCACAGTACGTGGTTAAGCCGACCATTGAGCAGTAATAGTTGTCGTCATCTTTAATCATCTTCTATTTGAAACTGACATGGAGTTTCCTGAGTATGTAGGATCAGCTTACGACGCGATGTACCGTTCTGTGCTCGGTAAGGAGCTTTCTACCAGCATGTGACGCGCGCTATTTTGATAGTATGTATCACGCGGCCCCCATGTTAACGAGCTGTACAATACGGTAGTTTCAACTGACATATCAATTGATTGGAGAAGTTGTTTTTCTAAAGTGAGGGTAGAAGTCAGTGAAGGTCAGATTACAGAAATTGCATAATGTCGATAAAATAAAAAAAAAAAAGATTTTTTTGGGCCTAATAGAGTTCTCAGGGTCATGAACACACCGATGAGCGGAATATTTACCATAAATATTTATTAATTAAAAACACTTATTCGTAACAAAAAGGCTGTTTAGGTATTGGTGCTTGATGTAGTCCGTATCACCAATACTGTCTTTTATATTTCGAGTCGCTATTTGAGCGTTGCAAATCCAATAACTACAGCTAGTGTCATCAAATCGTGGAGTTGTTACGTTAGACGCATGTTAACATACTTCTCTGTAAAGAATAGAAATTCAGTAGTTACAATATTCTCGCTCAACGGCAGTAGGGATGCTCGTTCGGTTGAGAGAACAAACACTGTTCAACGTTCACCGTCTAATTGTTTTACGTACATTTTATTATTCTAAGAACTTCGTCGAACTCACAAACCTTTCGAAAGATTGCTTGACCCCGTAATTAAAAACTTAAATTGCGATCCATTGAGCGTCATAATCTCGATGGTCTGCTTCAGCTGAGCCCTAAACACTCAGTTGTCAACGATCAACACGACATCAGCTGTGACATCGTCATGATGAGTCTTTCTGCTGCTAACAGAAACAAAAGTCTATTATAACAATGACCTATGTGCTTATCTGTTGAATAAACATAGGCGCATGGCAGACGTGTTTGTTGATCGTTGTGTCGTGGCAAAACATCTTGTTTTAAATGAAATGAAAGCCGTCATTAAGTCTTGTCATTTTGCCAACATAGAACGAAAAGATAGCGTAAATACGAAAGTGATGACACAGGCCAATCCTTTGGACTGAGGACACCCTCCGTTCACAACGACTAACAGGGATTCTTTGCAACCGCTCCTCGTCAACCAAAGACGAAAACACTAGACGATAGTTGAATTTTGTCTCTGCTACGCAAGTTACTCGAGTTCAAGGTCCTTCGCTCAAGCCGTATAGCTTGGGCGCCTGTGCCTTCTCGAACGTTGCGACTATTACTGTTTTTGTCTCTGCAAATAGTATTTAATTGTAAACTCTTCATGGAGAACAAATCGTCTGCTCACATTTTGCCTGCTACCGCCGCCATAAGGCAGCCGTACTTTCGAGGTAGTTGGGTGGCGTAGGGGAGAGTTTGGTCATTCCATCATCCAAATATTCATGTGGGATTACCTCCGCTCAAGAGGTTCAAGATGACTGAGTTTTCGGTAGGTTGAACGACGTTTGACGGGGCCAGGTTGAGTGTAGCTCTTACGCGCTATTTACATCTCGAGACGGTCGAGCGCGCTTGGGTTCACGCTCAGTGAAGTTTGCGAAGCTGTGTTAGTGATTGCATAGCAGTGCCCATCTATGTATTTGTCGTGGATAAGTGGAGCCAAAAAGAAATTTTTATTGATTAATAAGGTAATTCAATAATTGAAGTGTGCACTTATAATTAGAGAGAAATTAGAGCTATAAGATAGGTGGCCCTTGAATATGTACAGAGTAGTGCGTTACAAATGATTTTTGCTTCTACAGTAAAGAAACAATGAACACTGAACGATGAATTATGTACAAGCATCGGTTAAACTCAAAAACATAGCCGCTGATTAAAGAGACCACTGATAAAATTCACTTACTTAAACTTATTCGAGATGCTGATTTGATAAAACAATAAAAATCAGTTAGTGTTAAAGATATTTGAAGGTGTAATTTTAAAATATATTTGATTTTGGAATATCTATTATTCTGTAAAATAATTTATGACAATTTTACACAAAAACTGATTCCGTACTTCTAGTCCCTTCTATGGCTTTCACATCGTAACACAAATCGGTAGCGAGAAAGTGACACGTATTTTTGATCGATTGACTTTACTAGTTTGTTCATTTTCTTCGTCATGGCTTCACCAGGGTCTTCGGCTTTGGTCTTCATCCTGACATTAGATAGTTCAATGACCTGGGCCGTAGCAGTATATACGTGCACAGAATATTTCACCACTCGATTGCATTATGTGTGGTCTAATACAATTAACTAATAGTACCTTCAGGAATAATGCTTACTCTGTAGTATTTGTTTTTTTATAGCAGCAATGACTTTCATTTTCTGTTGCCACTTCTGGCAATAGAAGAAAATACCCCTAGCCAACGACGTACTGTTCTCCTTTAAATCGGAGAGATTCCACTTTGTTACAAAAAAAAAAAAAAAAAGTTCCATGAACGTCCTAGTTACTTGACAATATGGTGACGTTGTGTTATCCTGGGGTGTCGTTTAAATGGGACTACTTAATTTACCGGCACCCATTGTTGTTTTAATTCTTTTAAGCTGTGCTAATCTGCGGATTTTCAAAGAGGGTCTCACAGTCCTTATACATCGCATCATCTCATAGAATCCACGTGAAGGTAAGATAAAAACAAGACACTTATTGGAATGTTGAGTTAATGAATCATTACTTATTACCTGACAGGTACAGAGTTCGCCGGGATCATGGACTAAAACCGTTATCGCTGCTATATAATGCGAGATCAAACGATACCCCCACGCAGCTACCTTACTTGATAGTAACAATAATAATCATAGTAATAGTAATACAGATAACAACAATTAAATAGTCATTGTACACGAATCAATTACAAATACTTTGTATGATTCACTTTAGCCCTCTATTTAGAATAAACCTGCGAAAAATAATCCGCCATATATTGCCAAACATGATAGTAGTCACATAGATAGTGTGGTCTGGCACAATGCACATCCTTACGCCGAAGTTCGCTAATTTTCCGCATTGCTATTAACACTGTTGTTTGTTGTTGAGGGTGATGGTAATTGTCGTCCTATGGTGACGCGGCGGTTCGGGGTATCGGATTGAGGAGAGCACCAACGGTGGTACGACGAGAATACCGCGAGTGTGACTACCGCCGCACAGATCGTTGTGTGCAACCGTTATTATAAGTGAAACTGTTATTGAGGTTATATACGAGCCAGTACAAGGCCACGATCCGATGATACGCCGTAGCGCCAAAGATGCCATTAAGAACAAGCTCCTGCGATAGCCCTCAACAATAAAGGGCGTAAGGCCTCAGGCCAGGGGAGAAGGCTGGGTCTTCGACACTCAACACCACTGAGCTCTACTGCTAGCCTGTAGTTGCAACAGGAGCTGAAAGCAATCATTAAACAGTGAGAAGCAGCTGTCTATTATATTTGCAGCTCATCATCCTTAACTAGCTAACCGAATGCCATTTATCCTTACATTTCTACCCTGTATCCATATATTTCATTGCTTATATGCTGTAAGTGTACATAGCAGCAGACGCAAGAGCAATACAGGCTGTGGTGGCGCCAGCGGTAACGACAACCATAGCAGTTGTATTAATAGTAGTTGTGGTGGGAGTGATGGTCGTGATGGCAGGAGCGCCAGAGGGCACAGGAAGACGTCACAAATCAACGTCTTTCCCTCTCTCTCTCTCGCTTGCTCGCTTATACGCTATTGTTATGCCAATAATGTACAGCTAAAAGAGGAAACAAATACTGTTTCTAAGCATTTGTAATCGCTACCGTGTATGCCGCCGACGTATTCCTAGCTACATTAGCTACCGAACCAGTAATACTAGCGACAAACCGAAATACTTGTCACTATTTTATAAATAATACGTTACTCAGGTGATTGCCTTTTTATAAGCTTAAAACAATTACCCGATCTAGTAAGCTTTTTTCCACAAGAAAAAAATTAGTCCCGAATTCTTGCTAAGAAATATCCCGTGCAATCTATAACCTATCGATCGAAAATATCCGACATCTTCGCTAACGTTTTTCCTCGGCATTAAGCGACCGTTGTAGTTAAAAGTCCCTAAAACACCCATGGAGTCTTCAGCTTTCGGCAATTTATCAAGGTACTAAATTGGGTAGAAAAAAATGTTACGTGATAAAGCCTCTACAACTGGCATTTGTTTCACCATTTTATTAGCTTTATTGGACCTCATTCATTAGAGTTTGACCACTAACTAAAGAAAGAGAGTCTGAGATTTGTGCAGATGCCCGCGCAGACTCTTCTACCATAATGAAAAGTTTTTAAGCAACTTTAGTTTTTAAGATGAACAATCAAGCTTAGTATATTAAAGTTTTTCATTAGTCGACCTATTACTACTAGTTGGTTTTAATTAACTGGCTTCATATGGGTGTCAAAGGAAGAGCAGTTTCTGTTTTAAACGAACATGTCGTAACTTTTCAACTGAGGTAGTAGTGCTCACAGCATCAATTATTTTTCTAAATGGTATCCAACAGCTTATTTTTTTGTCGCTAATTATAACTCGAAACGAATATCGGCGCTTTATAATTCTATCTGAGAAAACTGTTTTATCTACTGAGCTCTATCACGCTTAACTTCGAATTTTGCAACACCATACACAGCAGAGATAACTTTTAAATCTTCTTAAAAATTTCTTAGGTAAAACCTTCTGTAAAGGGATTCTTTTACTACGTCGCATAGAACATCCAAAGCCAGATTATATTTCTGTTCTGCCGCTAACGCCGAAGCTTTACGAGTCAAAAAGGTAAGGCCGGTTTGAAACAGTTGGAGAATTTCAGCCAGAGCGGTCCTTTTTGTTATCATCAAGATGAACCCCGCCAACTCAGCATAGCCTTCCCCAATTTCAGATGAACGAATAGTTCGTGGCGGCGCTGTTGTCGTCATTCGTTTTGGCCAAAATTGTCATCTACTACGAGAACGTTGGGCCATCACCGAAGGTGAGACAGCGGGCGGAGACAACGCCCCCTGTCGGTTACCAAATCTCTAGAAGTGAACGAAAAAAGAAGCTGCAATGGCCGTGCGAAGATTTTCCACTACATTAAGTCCTTGTAGATGTTTTCATTCCAAAACTCTGTGTTCTTCTACTCTGCATTGATGCGTCAGCGGGTTCAGCCGGTCTCGTCAGCCAGCCAGACCGACCGACCGACCGACCGAATACAAGACATGACGCTGTTACCCCAAATACTAGTAGTAACGCTCAAAATGAGCTCGGCGAATTCTGGCTAAGAAATAAGAAGAACTTGGCGGCGGCATCGTTGACATCGGCGGGCTTTTTGCGGTCATGCATTTACACATAGTGTACGTTTCATCAAGTCGTTTAAATCCCTAAAGCAAACGGAATAGCTGTTCAAGATGGTCAGTTAAGCCGCTATAGGAGTTACACTGAGATAGAACTTCTAGGAGAGTGTCGCTATAGGAGGATGATGCGGTCGCATGTATAAGGTACAATGGCCTGATGCAGCGTCCGAATAGAAGAACAGGAAAATTGAAGAGCATCGCAAAAGAGAGAGTCGGTCGGTCTGGAAAAGACACAGCCTTATGTTCTGCATAAGTGGAGACAAGATGGAAAGAATTCGGTAGACACGCTGTTACGCAAAAACAGAGCATTCAATGGAATTTCGTAGGACACTCCAAGGTTTGACACCTCTTACCAGTCTAATATGTAACCAGTTGAGCGGAAAAGTTAGAACTAGTGGCTGGCGCGAGCAATCGTTATAGATTAACCAGAGGTTGGTGTGCATTGGTGGATAGGATCGTAACATAAGGCTAATTGTAAGTATGGGTAAAAATAGAAATTAGTAATTTGTGCCTATAAAGCTACTTGCGTTTAATCGTAATGCAAAAAACTCATACATTATGGATTATTGATCTACTGCACTCCCTGTTTGGGCACTATGGGACACTTACGATGATAAAAAGCGCACGAAAATGCCCATCAACGCCATACAGGCGCCAAGGCCACGTTTAAGTGAAAAGTATTTTTCGATCCACATATTTTTTCGTAAAAAGTGATCGCTGTGTCATGATGCTACGTCTGTATGTTGTATAGCCGGGCGTATATTTTATTGAGCTTTTAGCCGATCATAGAAAAAAATTCATGGCAAGACAAGAAAGTCGAACAAACTTATCACAGTGCATGCCTTTGGCGGAATTTCTGACGGACTGACGGCTACGAGGTCGAAGGATCGAGGTAAAAAAGATGAGAGTATGAGAGAATCACGAAGGTAAGTACGTAAATAAACTATAGTGCAAAGATATCGGGTGTAATTAACAAATTAGATGGCAACCTGGCTGGCTAATTGTCGCGACAAAACTCATACCCTACCTTATTTACCCCGCTCTCACAGCCCGAGAGCCAGCATTGTCGCTTAGGCCGTTCCTTGAGGCGAATGATGCTTATGTCTTCTGTCAGGATGAGAAGTGAAAACGCATGGCTGAATGTTGCATACTTGCGAGTCAGTCAACGGTCGTTGCAGCTTCTGGTGTCATCGACCACGATATGTCACGCATCGCAGCAACGTAGTTTATGTTCGTATCACCGTCCTCTATTCCCTAGTGCCGCAGTATCCTTTCTGCCGTCCGGATGCGCGCTTGTAGTCACGACTGTCCTGGTTATCTGTGCAGTTTCTGTTGCAGTTTCCTCTACAAAAGCAGGAATATTATGCATTCATTCAGTAAGCCTGTCTTGCCATCTTTGTGCATCGTCTTCACGCCCTCGAGTTACCCTTCCCCCACGCCGGTAGCGCCCGCAAGTATCGTACATTTCCTTTTGTCCACGAATCTCTATGCTGCATTTTCCTGTGCGGCATGCCGACGAGTTCAGGCTCACCGAGCATTCTACGTGGCGGTTTGTTTGTCATTCGGCATTGCGGTTTCCAGCCAGCTTCGGTTTTTTTTCTCTCTATGCCTTTTACCCTGCTTCGTGCCTAGAAACGGATATAAATAATGCCGTCATATCGTAGCATGCGCTGCTAGCTTTGCAGCAATGGAACTCCTGCGCTGGCTTTTGACCGGCTTCTTTTCCGCTCTGTCACTGAACTGCGTCTATGTATGGCTGACCCTGATCTCATCGTGTCATCATCGCCGTGTCCTCGTCGTCACGCCGAAGGTATTCACAATTCTGCGCTCTCAGCGCGTTCGTACGTGTCCTTGGTCATCTCACGCTATTACTGTCGTGGCTGGGTCTGTATTTCGTTGATTGCTTTCTTCACCTCTCTGTAACGACAAATTTATAGTGTAGTAACTGATGGGAAATTACATTACATTTTTCGTGAATAGCGTATCGAAGGTTTAACGTGACTCTACCGAAACGCCGTCAGGCTAATTCTTCACTTTTGTACTAGACTCAACCCATCATTAAAGATACCAGAGTGTATACCATGATAGGTTACTTCAAGCTTTTACTGTATTTTAATTATGGAAATGATCGCCACTATTTCTGCCTATTTGTTAGAATTATAGCTATTTCAAAGTTTAGTAGTAGATTCGGGTTCCAGGTGTATTATTTTTTGCCGCTTTTTTAAGTAGAACACGTTTGCTAGACAAATGATGAAAATGGAAAAATATTTCTAACGGTAAAAATTTCACGTCAACAACGTCACAGATCACAATGATCTATTCATAGATCTAACAAAACATTGTATAACCTTTTAGGTCTCCAGTGGAGAAAAAATGTTTTGATCTGCGCTCGAAATCGCGAGTAGGCGACCTTTGCTCCTATCAAAATTGCGGCTGCATATCGGAGATAGGTTAGAATGATTTGGCTATTCATTAATCACGACCATTCAGCTAATCGATATTCTCTGTGATTAGGGACCTTATAATTAGGGTGAGTGGTCAATTAATTAGAGTTAGTTAGCTTTAAGTGTGAAGCATGTCAGAAACAAATCAAGGTAAACAAAGTGGCAAAACTGTGCCAATACTGAACAAAGTCAATATTAAATTATGCAGCTGCTACCTTTTACTAAGTAGTAAAGCATGAAAAGCACACGAGACTACCAAATATTTACCATTCTGTCTAACCGACCTCATAATATCTTCCGCTATTTACCTCTATGTACAAGAACCTTTTGCGTACCATAAGCACGTACAATCAATGACTCCTGCATTGCTAAGGCAGGGGGTAGTGAAATCCATAGATAATTTAGAAACATGCAAGCTGATAAAGTTAACAATGAAAACAGAAAATGAGCCATTGTTATTAGTTTAATATTTACAGTAACTGTTTGTTTCTACGATGGTCAACGTCATTCTCAATGAATACGCACAACCTTTCCAAGAAATCTACACAGTCGTTCCTACGATGATGATGGCGGTCTAGCAGTACTTGCTGCTTTGTTTGCCGGTTCAGGCAGCTTTCCTTCTGCAGACTCGGCCTTCTATAAACATGTAGCATAGCAAACCAGCCCAAGAGTTCCCTTCAGTGCGATATTCGCCCTTAGGTTAAATTAACAGGCGCTTCTCTTGTAACTACAGGGCCGAGGCCAAGCTTTGTTGGCGTGTCACTGCCGTTCTCTAATCCCCGATGATTAACCCAAAACGGAGACGCAGGTATCAGTAGCAAAGCCTGCACCGACAAAAAAAGGACAGCTAAGGTCTGTCTATCTCACTAGTAAATGCCACGAAAACTGCAGCAGATGGAGGAGTTTAGCACTATAACAGAGGCCTAAAGCACTGGTAGATAGACCAAAGGAAAAGTCTGTTGAGAGGTAGCACGGGGATGTTAATACACAGTAGGCGCCAAGCTGTGGGGCGCGAGCGCGGTAGGAGCAAGCTCTCGGTAAAGGGGCTGCGTCATTGTAGAGAATTACGTTTCGTCTGTTCATATACGTGTATACGTACTATACGTCAGTTCGACAACAAAACAGAAGCTCCTGGCCAATGACCTGCCGGCAGCTGATCTGAATATCCATGAAGAACCGACTTTTCCGGACTTAAATAAACCACTGGTCAGCCAGTGGTCGGTCAAAGGATTGGAGCTTTAGACAGAAGTTAGTGGGATTAGTTAACTCTTTGCCGTTGCCCGGTGCCTCCGCGCTGCCGTACTTAGAGAATACAGAACTTCGGTGGGGTTGAACGGAAAACCAGAAAGGGGCACTGGCAGATCGAGAAGAACTAACCTAGCCAATGTGCACTACTACCTATAACGCTAATAGACCGTCGGGCCGGTACTCTATTTAGTGCAGGTGTGCAGGGAGACGCCACTGGCAGTGTGGTGGCTACAAACAGAGCCTGCCATGCAAATGTAGTGTTTGCTGTCTCTGCTGTTGATACTCTGGGTTTTGTTGTTGGCCGACGATGGGTTATGGGGAGCTGGGACAGGCTGAGTGGGATGAAAGTATTACCGAAGGAGAACACTGCAAAACGACCACGACTGGTCTCTAATGAGGACACAGATCCAACGAGGGATTTGCATGTATTCCCCTCTTAGTAGACCACTACTAACAGCTGCTAGAATCGTTGCAGGCAAAAACACATGAACAGCATGTTGGGTCGCATAAACCGTGTACCGAACTCCAGCAGATCGAGTTATTTATGTTTGCCTCTTCATACGGCTTACGACCAACATGGAAAACTTGCAACAAGTTCTCGATTGAAATTAAAAAAACGACCTACTAATGATGTAGTGTGTTAGGTTATGCATGCAGTAAACGTATAAGTTACATGCAATAGTTGAATGATCAGTAGGACAGCTAGTTTCTTCCTCTATGTTTTAGAATCTCTCCAAGATTCACAACTAGTCAAAATTACCATCATGATCGTTATTCTCAATGCAAAATATTAAATACCTGCTAATAGAACTCTATCAATGAAATCACATGTAAATGGGTAACGCGTTGGATAATCCTCTAAAGGCCAAGAACGCACAAACAAAGCTACACTATTGTCGATTACTTCATCAGTTCAATTGTGTACCTGTTTATCGTAGTGAAGGTCAAAGAGTTTAGCAAATTTGCCAAGGTAGGCACATGGCGTGGGACGTCTGAACATATTACATCTTATGATTGTAACCAAGAAAGCCTCTAACTGAGCCGTTTCCTTTGGCTGTTTAGATTGGTTCGTGAATTTATGTTTACGAGGCATCACAGATTAATTAATTTTCAATCAATGTCATTGATATGTCGTCATTTTCTAGTGAATGCTGAAACCGTATGGTTACTGGCATCAAGTTTGGGTTAACTCTTCCAAACCAGTTCCATCTGCCTTCGTTTGTTTAAATGACACTTTCACATTCTATTAAGCTGCTACTAAGTATGCTTTAACACTAATTCAAATGAGTTGTACCATATGCAACTCGTTGTTTTTTACAATTTTTTTTTGTCATATATTATCTAGTATATTGCGATATATATCAATAACTAGGAGAAAATATACTTAACGAAGTCACGAAGGCAGCATCTAGAAGAGATAACGTTCTATAAAAATAGACTTTCATTAATTTTAGACTATTCCTGGTCTGAACCATAAAAGACCTAAAAAGTTGCTTCTCTTTTTAGTTCCATCTCTGTCTCTTATTCAAATAGCGGTCGCGATATCATTTCATGCTAGACCTGGGGGTAACGTATGAAAGATGAATTGTATTCAATTAAAAATAATAGAATACCGCTCAAACCCTACCTGTTCGTGTTCGTCGTTTGTTTATACGCACTGAGGTTGATAGTACGAAACAGTTTTTAGCATCAACGATATGACGGTTAGTATTAACATCTTCCCCCAAAATTTAGCAATACATGCTGACATTATTGGCGTCGTTGAATTAGCTCTGGGCTTCTAATTTCGTGAATCGATCTTATCGTTTCGTTATAAAATGTGGTAGGGTTTCGTAGAACCCACCCCACCGAACTGTGCAGGCGCGTACGCTAACCTCGAGCTGGCTTTAGTTAGTAAGGACGCTTTGAATCCTTACTTTCTGTGTAACTGTACAATATGCATGTTATCTCATTTTCATACGGGATAACCAATCTATGATAGGTCATAAAGCGTCTGGCCCATGGAAGAGAAGGGAACAATTCAGCTACAATCATTTTCGACCCGGTAGATAATGCATGCGTGCCCATAAAGCGTTCTATTACGAGTGCCTTTGCTATCGCGTAAACGCTAATGGCATGATAACAATCAAATTGTAATAAGGCGTAATCGCGTATTTCTAGGCAACCGGACTCAGGTTGAGCTGAATGGATAGGCTACGTGTACCCTGTACTATAGAGAAGTATGACACTTGTAAGTTAAGGCTTGTGTAGGGCCTCGAAAAGATACGCTTCACATACCATGTTGTAAAGAGTAGCACGTTTGCGTGAATTACGGGTGTCGTCTTACAAAGATTAATTTTTTTCCATAAGCTATCATTTGCATCTTTATACCACATCAAGGTAATCCTCCAAAATTAAACTTCATTTCCACGAAGTGGTTCTCTTCATTTGTCAGTAACTTTAACTATTTTTTCACCTTTCCAGATGTACATTGTTAACGATGGAGCGACCCCCTGATTACTAAAAACCAGGCATTCCACTGTTGTAGAAAATCAATCCAGGCTACTGGTTGCCGTTCTTGGAATGACCATAACATTGCTAAAACTTCTAACATTGAAAAGTTTCGTAACAGCATCGATCCCATGAATCTGAATGTGTGCGCTAGCCAAATATGGCTCTGAAAAAGTATTGAAAGATGGCAAGTTGAAATCGATTGTACATTACTGCCAAAAATCCCACCTACAAACGCTCACATTATGATCCGTTGCATGCAAGGCAAGACTAAATACCTAACCTATTTTAAACATCTTTGACAAGCCCCCTCCCGTGTTCTATCCCGTTCCACATTTCATGTGATCACATCAATTGTGTTTACATCACTTGCAAATGTCTGTTTTTTCGTTCCGTTCGCTCGAAGTCTGTTTGCTCAGTCAGTGAAGACTCTGCTGTTCCATCACAATGGCCGACACTTAACTTGAAGAAGGGTTATCACCTTGTGAAACTTGTCTTGCCTACTATGACTACCCGTTGCTACCACCATCTACAGCATACGAGTTCAGCTATGGCGTAGCTTTAATGATCATTCGAAGTCGAGTAATGCGAACGAGTTTTCTCCCGCCGCTTTATCATGCGGCGGAGCAATTCGCAAAGCGAAGTTGTATCGATAGACTACTACCAGGGCCAAGTTACAAGGAGGACTAGAGTAATAGAAAGGAAGAGACCGTGCAGAACCAAACGCCTACCAGCAGGTGTATCGTGCAAACGCTACTGCCTGCTGCTGTACACTTATTGGTAGCGAGCATTCGCTTACCCGCGGCCCGGCCAACCATCAAACCGTACAACCGACGCCAAGCGGGCAACTACGCCAAGTGAGTGGCAAGACAGAGAACAAGTTCCCAGAAAGCCTGGCTGGCTATTGCTGAAAGGCCGCTCACGTCGAGCAACCGAGCAAGCCAGGCAGCTAGAGACTCTCATTCGAATCGAGACCATCCGAGGTATCCAGCCATCATTGAGGACGCGATAGAGGGGGATAGTGAAGGCAAAAAAAGAACGCTAGGCGTAACGGCTCACGTAGTGCCAAGGCGCCAAACAAAAGTTTTGTGCTTTGCCCACAAACTGCCTATACACGCGCCAGCCTCCTGGAGCAAAGGAAAAGTAAGATACAGCTAACCTATTTTCAGAATGACCTCCTTCCTCAACAAAGTGGAGATCAACTAGCTGACTCCCAAACAACTTCATCGTCTAATGTCACAGATAAATAGCATTTGCAGTATGTCAATGGATAGACATTTGTAATCTGCTTTTAATGCGTTTCCAGTTCGACCTAAACGGTAAACGTATACTTTAAGCAGAACCAACCCATATGCCTACTAGGGCAAATGTTTTTCGGAGTCGTGCAATGCTCAATGTTATTATAAACGAAATACTAGTAAACAATTTCACCATGACTAAAAATTAACCGTACTTTGTCAAACTTTCATTATTGGCCGTACCACTTAATTTTTTCTGATCTATGGTGAGTTGGTTGCTTAATAATGTTCAGCATAATTGTAAATTTTTTTTCTGATTTGTTTAGCTCAGTTAGGCACACGTCCTTTTTGAAGTTTCCTTCATCTTGGTTATGAGTCGTAGGTTTCAATCTTGATTGCGTGGTGTCTGCATTCTTTTGCCAGCTGAACAACGTTCGTATTTTTAACGTAAATCCGTTTTTGCGGAACGGATTTTGTCTATCTCAGCTATCACGTTTGCGGCAACAGAATCACTCGAATGGAATCCATACTTTACATAAACAAGATTATACAGCACAAGCGTAAAGCCAACGACTTACTATATCGAGAGGAATATGGTGATTGGGCACCATGTACATATATCATAAATATTACTGTAACCAGGTATATATATACGTGTGGATGGAGATCATTTATGAAAGGTACCAAGTACATACACCATAACAAAATAATGTTGCAGCACCGAAATACATATCCTTCTGTTTGATTAACCGCTGCGTCCCGTATTGAAATCGTGGATGCCGAGCGCGAATCTTCTATCATAAGGTAAGGGAATCTTGATTAGCAGTCCAACGCAACGACTTGTCCCACACGAGTCGGCTAATCCGTGTAGCATAAGCCGTGCAATGAGTGAGCAATGCTGATTGGAGTTTCCCTAAGCAGAACAACCTCTGACCTTTCCTTTACCCTTATCCGTAACCCGCCTTCATTCCACAGGCTTCAAAAGTTATGGTTGTTCAGTTACACTTTAACGCTAAGTCGCGGCGGGTTGCAGCTATTCATAAGCTCAAAAATGGATTTTCTGTCTATTTCCATGTATACATATGGCCACGTGTGCATGCTGAGTAAATTATCATACCACTATCAGTTGCGATCTCCAATTTCTCTGTTGCGAGATGCTCGTCACTGTTTTTGTCGTAGTAGACACAGTGGCGACGGAAGAAGGCTGCCAACCTACAACGCCCCTGTCGCCGCTTTCCTGGACGAAGTTGGTGAGTAGGAAGCAGGGAATGTTATCGGCGTACATGCTACACAGGCTACTCTTGAGCCGCTCAAGGAACGACTCCCTTGAATAGCAAATGCCCTGACAGCTGCTTTGGGGGCAGCATACCATTAACGCGGACGTTCTGCAGCACGAAGGAAATTCAAAGGCTCGACACCAATTTGAATCGGAAGTAAGCAATGGGTTTTTTCTATTGCCCTTCTTGTTTTGCCATGTCGACCTTCGAGAAGTAGAATAGTGGAACTGGAAATTGCTTGACGAGGGCTGCCATCAATAAGGACTTCGCTGGTAACTGCGAAGAGTGACGACAATATTCACGTATAGCATAATATGGACAAAAAAGCCTGAATGTCTAGCCTTTGTTTTTATTTTTCAACTGTTCTATAGCGTTACTACGCCATTATGTTCTGGCGGTAACTTTTGTTACTATACTGAAGTACGGTTCGTCATTAGAGAGAAATGTCGCAGTGGTAATTTTATGTGATCCTGTTTATCGATTTCTGTTCGCTAGCCAACATCGACTACAAGTAATATATGAGCATTTACTGGACAGACACGCAGAATATTCTTAATATCACCATTATCATTCATCCTCCGTATACCACCCAATTTACAAATGTGGCTAAAGGACTAAGTTTTTGAACTTGAGCGGCCGTCACCAATCGCAGTATTGTTCGTGTATTCAGTGCTAGTCAAAGAGTTGTCCATGAACTCACTCATTCTGTGTAAGGTTCACGTATAGTGGAATTATTTTCTTGTTAATCCATGCTGAGAGTATCTTTACTAGTCTTGTGTATTAATTCAAAGACTACAGATCCAATCTGGCAAAAACTGCGCGAAATTATCACAACGATGGTTTCCTCTACGGAAACAACAGTGCCCGTAAAGCCGGCTGGCAAATGCTGGAAGTATAAACCATCATGTGTTATAGAAAATCGCCAAATTTCTGAATGGTAAACGTAGACCAGTAATTGCACAGGGTACAGGCATCGTGGTATAATTTTTTTGCATCACTTCAATTGAAACTATAATTCCTTTCCATGAACTAGGGCAGACAATGCATTTCTTGACTTGACCGCGATTTCGCGGTGTATGACTTACCTAGCAACTGAGAGCTTATGCTGACAGCAAAAAAAAGCTTCACGGTGCTATACCAATTCCGACCTTGAGCTGGGGGCCGCTGTGTAAATAGCATTCTTCTGCCTTCCCTCATTCGCCCAAAGGTAATAGAACAAGAGCCGTACAGCATGCGATCGAGCCAAACAACGTGACTAGTAACAACAACGGCAGTAGTAGCAGTAGCAGTAGCGGGCAGCTAGCTCTATGAGGATCGAGGGCATCGGTAAAAGAACAAGTTGATAGTCTGGTGGGGCAACTTAGAAACACCGGTGATGCAAGGTCGCTCACTCTCAGTACCGCAGGATTCGGCCACGCTAAAGCTGTACGGAAGCCCTCTTTCTGGCGCTATACACGTGACTAGAACAGACAGTAAATGGTCGAGGTGAAAAGAAAGGAGAACTGCACAGCCTGTTGACGTCCTTGCAATTGCCATAACGGGCTGTAGACTGGACTGGAGACTGAGTAACGCTGTAAGCGAGGAGGCGTCCGATTGGGGAGCTACTGGTCGAACGGTCTGACGAGCCGACAAACAAACGAGAACAAACTAACCAAGAGCAAACTACGCGAGAGCCGGTAGACCTGTAGGCCTTTCTTTTTATGCGACGATCATAGAGCGGCTTTAGACGCCTGGAGGCTAGCTGAATTGCTCTTGTTGTTCGACCTCTTCGCTCTTTCGGTGTCGCCATAAATAAAACATTCGATCCCAAATGCGGGAGCAAGGAACCAGGAACATCCCCAGGCCCCACTAACCCCACACTTCTCCCTCTGTCGTCAGCCAGTTCAGATCCCCGTGTTCGAGGGGCAAAGTGACTAGCGGCACAAGTGCAACAGGGAGAAATCGAGAGCGTAAAGGAGAGAAGTAGATATAGAGTGGGAGGCAATGGAAATGTTCACTGGTCCTGACATCAATGCAGTCTAAGCGATAGAAAGAAGCAACATATGTGCAGAGTGAAGTATTGAGACCGCATAGTCACTACAGGGAAACAGGTATTTCAAGACAGACAACAGAAAACGCTCGAAATGAACGAGAACTCGCACGCGTAGCAGAAACCAATAAAAAGGCGAGCGTTACAAAAGAGAGAGAGAGTGACGAAACGAACAACATGAATGGATTCCAACGAAGAGCTGGGTGATGCAGAGCTTCAAAAACGGCGTACAAGATAGGGGAAAGAGAGGGATGCAACGAGACGGATGCTTTACTTCTGTGAGAAACAAGAGGGCCACCATGTAACCGACAAGTATGCGAATGACATACGCTGTTCGCACTACAATTGATATGTTAAGCTGGACGTTATTCGAGCCTTTTGGTTCAGGACAGCTTTGCGGGATACAGTCATACCTAGATATGCACATATTGTGGATCTATTCATGCGTCACTGGCAATGAGAGTATTTATGAAGATTCAGGATACCCGCTAGCCTTTTACTATAGTGTGATATGTAAGGTTTCCGAAAAGTGAAATTAATGGACTCCAAGGTCATCATCGCATTAATTGCGGTTTAATGGGGCAGCTCAAGTAAATAGAAACATATGAGCAACGATATTGGAAATTCCTAAATGCTGTAACCGGTATTCCTAATGCTGCATTCCGGTAGAATGCGCTTTATGGGACTAAAGATAAGACCGCGACATTTATATCAAATTCTATCAAGAAGGTCAACGAGCCAAGCTCGCGTCTTTCTAACTGTTTTTAGAAACGTTCATGGTTTACTGAGATCTCATTATATTAAATCTATTCATGTGAAATTAGCAGATTCAGATCCAATTATGACAAATTAAAGGGACGTATCAGACATTCAAACGCTCAACCCTATTTGAAGTGATGCCGAGATAATGTAACTGTCCCGGCAGGTTCACCCTTCCGTTCTTTCAAAGAAAGGAAAGGATGACTAGTATAACTTTTCGATGTCAAAAAATATACTGCTATAAGAATGACTGTAATGTATCGAAATGATACACATTTTTTGCCTAAGTCGGCACAGTATCCTGAGAAATCAATTTTTTCTCAAAGAGAAGAATTTTCAGAGGCTTGTCGAAACGTCTACTTTCAGGCAGGACTATCTAATAGCTTAAGAGGTACACACACTGCATTTTTTGACAATGATAAAGTAGTAATAAGCAGTTTGCAGTTCTGCAATTAATTATAATTTTTTCATGTCGAACTTAAGCAGTGCCTGCTGTTTCCTGTTTTTCAATGCGAATGAATAGAGTTCGATAAGTATAGTATAGTATAGTATGGTATCTGAACTCTCGCGGTGGTCATGCGCACTACCAGGTTTTTCAGCAACAACGATCGAGAGTCAATTTACCGCCGATTACCTGGAGCATTTGGTTTCTCGATTTGTTCACTTCAATGAAGCATAGAGTCCACCGTCTTCGGCGCGTACGCTAACACAGGATGAATCGGACTCGAAAAACAACTTCGTTATCTGTTATACCTTTGAAATCTTTTCTTCAGCCTGACGCTGTATTGGCAATACTAGTTTATTTTCGAAAACAGTACCAATGGAAGATCGTTAAAAATCATTGACGATTTTTCTGCCAGTCCAAATTACATACTCCGGCGAAATACCAAAATAATGTATAAACATTTGCTATATATATATATATAAGCATACCTTTTGAACTAATGAATGTTGCACAATGACTCCGCCTTTTGTATAATTGTAATTCAGTATTCTAATTTTATAACTCTGCGTGACCTGAGCGTAGCTGTGTGAAATAGATAGAGCTTGTACAATATTTTCGTCCGAACTCTGCAAATTTTTTATTTTTATTTTTCAACTATTCTTTGTGTGAACAGGTCCTCGGGATTGGCTATTTGGTATAGCTTTATGGACCTAGCTCACAAGGAAAAACAAACGTACTAGGCCTTATTGGATTCATGTGGGGTTTCTTCAACAATAAAAAAACAATGAAAACTGTACAAGAAGCTGTTTTCCGCCTATAGACCCTGATAGTTCATAATCTTTTACAGCAATATCTTTGCCAGCGCTCAGCATGACTTGAGCCAGCGTGATTGCACATCTCTTGCTCTATGTGGTCACCATGGCACTCGAGAGGATGCGCATTAAACGTCCAGACCAAACTGTTCCTCAATCGTGGAAACCCCGCCAACCCTTGAGAGCTCATAATCGAATTTTCGAATTATCCACATTGCGCTCCAGGCAGACCTGATCCTGGATTTTGCTAGGATCATACGGTATGCAGTTCTGTGAATGGGCTAACTTAAATAAAATGGTATAATTACACTTATCGTTATCTCGTAATTACGAATAGTGACAGGCAGGAATACGATGAGATTGGTGATTACAACAAATTCGTACAATTTGAATGTACGCTTACAGGTAGAATATACGGGAGTGCCAGCTAAAATGTCGGGACAGAACCTTTAGGCTTGCTTAATTGATTTTCCAAATGATAGCTTTAGAATCGCTGGAATGGATGGAAATCACCCATACGAAACACTTGGTCTTTTTTCGTATAAATTCGGTTGCTATGGCATACTGGGCTATTTAAACCTTCTGGATTTCCTTCCATCTATTTATAGAGAAGGTTGGGAAAATCCTACGTCATGAAATACTTCTATACATCTGCATCATGGCTGTTCAACTTAATGGAAAGTGTTCGATAAACTGATCCTCAAATGCTCAATCAACGTTTTTAGTTATCTGAAAAATCATCGGTAACATTTGGGGGTAATCAGCTTTCGTATTTGGTGACCCTTATCATTTCGTCATATCAGAACGATAACTTCGAGACTTAATACTGCTAGAGCAGATGCACTAACTCAGCGCTTAGTGAAGGTTTCAACATCTGTACGGTTACATAAATCCGTAGGCGTGATTGTACGAGGGCGTGATTTTCCTTTTAACTGAAACCACCTAATTCTGATAGAGCTCACATCTACCTAGAGAGTCAGCATGTACGTTTTCAGGAACATATTCGTGATTTTTTTGACAGACTGTTTGCAAATGAAGGCAGATTTATTAGGACTTTCCGGGTTCATACAATGCATTAGCTAGTAGGATTAATTCCAATAGTGATGTAACAGCGTAGTAAAGACAGAAATACTTCAAAGGAACGGCTGCTTTCTTACAGTAATTACATACATATCCATCTAGATCTAAAATATTTCTTTCCTATAACAACGTCTTTCCCTTCGAGTCTAGTGCAAATCTCTGAATGTATAAGAGTCGTTGTGTTGTACTGTGTACGGCAGTGCTGGTGTACATCATAAGTGTGTTGATGGAATTGAATCTTGTAGAAGCCATTTTTCTTAAAGAAGCGTCTTTCGCACCGTCTGGGTCAGCTTCCTACCAAGTGAGAGCGTGTGCGTTCGTATGCTTGTGTCTGCTTCGCATGATGTAGAGGATAAACACGGGGCATGAAGGTTACAGGGGTACTAGAAACATGACGAGTGGGATCCAGCGTTCTAAATTAAAGCATTGCCTTCTTCGTCGTCTGTCGGATTTCCGCGAAACGCATGTCGAAGAAAAAGAACGACTAAGAAAAAACCATCGTATGTATGCTAGTTTTCATGTCTGTCCCTGTGTGCCTCTGTGTGGGTGAGATCGACTATAAGACAAAGAGACGATACAGTGCAGAAGAGGAAAGGATTTTGGATTTGCGATATCCGACCCGATGGACCCAATTTTTACCTCTAGCCAGCGCGGCCGTCGACTCGCGACTGCCAGTAGCAGCTGCAGAAGCAGAATAATGCACCGTAGCTCTATTTTGTCTGCCACTAAGGCTTGCGTTGTTCAGCTATCAAAAGGAAAAGACGCCGATCCAAGATTTGTCTGGATGATCCAATGCTTTAAGGACAAACTTAAACGATAGTAGCCCAGTATACAGATGCCGAGAAAAGGGATGTCTCGGCTGGACAGGAAACAGACACAAGACACGACGAAAGTGGGAAGGCTGTACGAAAAGCGCCGAAAATATTGAGGTGAAGCGGCGCCCGCTAAGCCTTACGACGATGGATTGAATCCGATCATTCGTAGCTCACTTACGTATAACCTTCTGTTCGATAAGGACCAGCAGAGCGAGACGAGTGAAGGTCGCCATCCACGACGACATTTCATTGACTCGCAGAGGCAGTGGTCGCTTTAAAAGTCGCTGTCGTAGCGGTACATAAAGCCGTAAAGACGGCAGATGGATGCCGTTGCTACTTCGAAAGGCAAGACAACTGCGCGTCACATATAGGCAGAGACAACCCTGTCGCAGTATATAAAATGATAAACGGACTGTAGAAGTTATGGACGCCAAGCGACGCAAGCCTGTTATATTAGTAGACGTCCTAAAGCGAGTTAAAAATTGATCCAGCTTGAAGGTTTATCCTTGGAGCTGTCCACTTCCGCGTATCTATCACAGTTGAAGCAATTTATTAATTAACAGTTACATTGTTATAATTATTGCTGTTTTATTGTGCTGTCATAATGCTAGTTACTATAACGTAGTTTAATACGAATACTTTATCGAAAAGATTTGATTTTATATTAGAGTAATCGATTCAACAATCTTTGGAGGCTCCCTCGAAATCACATAATGTAGCGTCTCAGACTACCTCGAAAAACTACGAATATCTGTAGTTCAAATTAGACATTATTCTAACACACAATTCTAAGCACTTCTTACAAGTGCTGCGCGATGGATTAAAATGCTCAACGGCTGTTCTAAATGTATCACTATTCTAAATAGTTTAAGTAGCAGTGGTAGAATGGTTTCCGTTAGACGACACGAAAATGACTTTATTTCTTTAAATATACGAAAAGCATTTCACATGATACTCTGTTGAGTGTTTGTCCCGTGCTGCAGTGACGTGCAAAGCCTGCACGTCTCTGGACGTTTCCTGCGATTGAAGTAAACTTTATTTATAAAAGGGTGTCTAGTGGGGATGCCTTCGTTGTAGGTATACATGTATATACCTAATCTCGACCCAAAATTACAGAATTTCATTGTGATAACATTTGTTTTTCTAAGTTTTTGTTTTTCATCGTTAGCCAACAGTAACAATGCATATAATCCTCGGTCTTTCTATTATAGTACATTCATCAAGGGAGTTAGTTAAGCTCACAGTAGGGATATTAGTAGCCATTGCATGGACGAAAGAATCCTAAAAATGGTGTCCTTTGTTGCTTGATCCCATTATTCTGTTAACAGCGTCCTATTGGAAAATCCGGCCTGAATAAAGGTGCATTTCTCTCTAACACATTGCCGTTGCTTCTGAGACCCTACCATATCATCCATAGGAATCTTAATTTTATGTTCCTATTCAAGCCACACCAGCAATAACTGTGATTCTTAGTGTCCTCTTGCAAAGTGTAATCATTCTTCTTTGATGCCATGCTGTCATTCGTTCTGGTTGTACTAGTTTTTCAAATCACTTTTTGCGTTGTCCGCTCAGACATGGGCGGAGTTTTGTTGGCTTCACAAGTGAAACGCAGAGACTGAGATGAACGATGCGCTCTCGTCACAGCCGCCGTAACCACGGCGACTACTGCCAGTAAGACGTAGTTGTAGCGACGTGCTATTTTTTGCCCGAGTAAAAAATAACCCCCTCTGTCCCTTGGCTGGCTTCGTAGCTTCCGGTGGTCGTCCTCTTCGCTTCTGGTTCGGAGCGAAGGAAAAGCGTAGATGGAACGGGATGTCGCGTAGAGCGCAAAGATCGCGGAGAATCGGCGCAAATGTAAGCGGTTCGGTAAAGGGATACGGAGGACAAGACGGCTGGGTGTGTGGGGCCGGTTCAGTCGTAGCAATACTCCGGGGTACGCTACAGATGTAGAAAATGGTCATGCAGTTATTAGATAGGGGAAGGGACGATGGTGGTGGCAATGATAGCGATTCGTACAGTGGTGTATGGCCTTTCACAGTATGACAAAATGGTTCTCCGTTCACCCGTTTCCCAGCCGCTATTTCTCGTTGCCTCCATCTTTATATTTTGTCTCACTCGGCAGCTGCAATTCTGTTCTCCGCGGACGTGTAGACGGCAGGACGCTTTGTCAACGGCAGCCTCTGCTGCCTCACTCGCTGGCCGCCTTTGAAGACGAAGTAGAAGGAAGGACGAAAGCCTAGACAAGATGAGGGAAAGACGGAGGTTTAGGCACGACGGGATTGGCCGGCAGGGGGTACGGGTAACTTGGTCGTTGAAACGGGCGGCGATGGCAGCGGCCAGGACGCCAGCAGAAGGAGCAGCGACGCGGTATGGCGTAGGGGTAAGCTAGCAAACTGCTCCTTTCGAGGGTGGGTAAGATCGTGGGGATAAAGGGACGTGCAAACTGTCGCGGGACGAATAAGGGAATGGCAGTCAACAATATTTGGGGGAACAAGTTGCGTTGGTTGGTTGCCAGCTGGATAGCAAGAAACGACATAGGCCAGCTAGCGAAACCAGCTCGCTACAGGCTTAGCCGCCGGCCAAGTGAACACGGTAAGCAGCAGAAGTAGATATGGGGGAAGGGGGCAAGAAGCAAAACAAGTGAAGCGGCCTTTTCCGGATAAAGAGCGGGCTGGCTGTATGAGGGTATAGAGGCGGTCGGGAAAGGGGAGAATGAGGCGAGAAGGCACGCCATGGAGCCAGTGAGCTAAGAAAGGATGGAGAGAGGTCTCTTGATCCTCGTAGTCGTGGTAAACTGCGACAGGAATCTCGGAAACCCTACGCCCCTGAGCCACCGGGAACAGAAGAAAAGGCGGTGGAGACGGCAACGATTCAGATACTCGCCAACCAGTACAGCTTGCCGGTAAAAAGACTCAGTCGTCTGACACCGCCGCTTCCGCCTTCCCAGCATCGTACAGAGTGGCCATCCGCTTGCCTCGAGACGATCTGAAAGGAGTTTGGCAGTTGAGTTGACGGCAGGCATTGAGCGAAGGCTGCGACGAGAAAACGCGACGCACCGGATAGAAAAAGACGAGGTGGTAAAGGACTGGCGCGTCGGAGAACGTTGAAAAAGAGCGTACTTCCCATTTTCCCTTGCAACCGTTAACCGACCGGCCGACCGCGCACGTACACACACACACACACACTTACACACATAGATACACACTTACCGTTCTTTTGATGCCGTCACAACTCGTATTGCCACCGTTCCGTCGGGAGTCCGGTTGAAGCTGCGAGGCAAATTGCTTGCGAAATTTCCATCAGAAAGGCGCCCAAGACCCTACGACATCTCATATCCTTCCAGTAAGTCTTGTCCTAGTTCCCTTTTTTTTGAAAGAGAAATTCGTCCCTTTAGGTTTTGCCTGACAGAGAAGCGCAGAGCAACTAAAGCACGCGTATTGCAGAAGAGCAATTTCCAACGATGACCTGTGTGATAAAAACATGAGTGCACATCAGCTGCATCTGTTAGTCACCACCCAGGCTATACCGATATCTTGAGCTAAAATGTGATCACAGCAAATATCATAGCGAAGTTCCTTATTTGTTTTAGATGTAGTACCCCACAACAAAAACAAATTTGGAAAAGTCATTGGTGGCTACTAAATAAATTCTTGCTTACTAAGTGCACCTAGTGACGACAGTAATATACAGGAATTGACCTCAATCGCGTCATCGGCAGAACGATTTAGTGAGGATGACAGTGCTGAAATTGCTCACGTCCAATAAACGAAATTGATAAATGAAAAATGAAAACACCTCTCGTACGTTTGGAGTTCTCTATATCTGCAGGCGTATCAAAGAAGTTTTACAGACAAAAATTATCTTCAGATGTCTATTGTGTTTCTTTTAGATCACTTTTTACCATGGGTGGCGCCATTCTTCGCTTCTGCATATATCTGCCATTTTCGTGCTTCACTAGCTGCTATATGGATGACCCTTCTGCGGCAACGACCCGTTCAGTGTGCATGCAATCCCTTCTTAAATCTGTGATCCACTTAGCCACCCCGTTGACCGAGTCACCCGTCCGATAAGCGAAATCTCCCACATCCCTAACTCGCTTGAAAAGTTAGTCCTCACAACTCCAAACTTAATCCTTTGCAAGGCACTGGGAACTAAAAGTACTTTCTACGTTATGGTCAATTTCCGCTGATTTAAATACTCGGAGGACTTTTCTATTTTTCCTTGTCAGACTTTAGACCAGTCAGTCATAGGTCTTGAAAGGCAGGGCTTCTAATTCAACCCAATATTCAGTTTTGGGGGAAAAAAATTATGGGAAATGTTCTCGCTTTGTTTATACACGGTTAAGTTTTAACTTTTAACTAGTGTCGTTCTAATAGTATCGTAATCCGTTGATATCACGTCGTCGTGTAAATTTTTTTGCCGCTGGAATATTCACATGCTTTAGGGTGCCTTTTTCCCTTAATAAGTTATGTATATTTTTATTCAATTTTCTATTCTCTGATTTATTGATTACTTTATTGTGACGTGCTCTTTGAACGGTTTGATTGAGATATCTTGCGTCGATTTATTAAATATGGTGTTCTGGAAGATATATATACGTAGGGTAATGATTACTCAAGTTGGTTTCTGAAAAAGGTTTTTTCAAGGATATAGTTAATTTTTCATAAAAATATCTGCTTTAGAAAATTCACAAATGCAATGTAGCTATTGAAAAACGATCTATCACGTTTACCTCTCTCTTAGCTTATATTGAAGATATAAGTTGGACATAACATAGATCTGTTAGAAGTTTAAATCCTTGTTCATTGCTTTAGTTTGGCAACAGAGCAATACCAACGAAAGACTTTGTGACTACTTAACTTCTTCCCATATTCTGTTGTACAAATAAACAGGCTTTCGTAACATCTACCATTCGTAACTGTAAGAATCATTTAATCTTGAAAAACGTGATACGTCCTAAAATACAACATTCACAGAGCTAGCACAAAAATGTATTTAGAATAAAGAATCGATTTCCTGCAAAAATGGCTGCCCTTTTTCAAGAGGAATGACACGAAAAGAAAAATTGTCAAGAAACAAGAAACCTAATTACGCACAAGCTTGCTGAAAAAAGGAGAGCTTTAAATACTACGGCATTCAGTAACCACTTAGAGAATATCTGCATGTGGAATCTATGTTTCTCGCCTTTCCCCTTATGGACGCGCTAAAACGACATTAGGATAAGAATATCGTACCAACATATAAGCATTACTTGCGTGCAAGGTAATACCTCAGAATGGCTTTTATTGATCGTGTCTTACTTTAGCCGAAATCGGCGCGTGATAGTAAACTACTTCCAGCATTGAATTTTCAGGCTTTAATTTAGACCTGGGTCGGTGACAGGGAAGTGCCCCAAAATTTTCCCCAGTCCACACCCATTCTTCACACTGGCGTTCTAGCGACTCGTGTATTCGCAGGAGCCGCTAGCAGCAGCAGCAGCAGCAGCAGCAGAGCTTCACTGCTTGAATGGTCGGCTTGGCTCATTTACCTTGAATAATACCCTTGCGCCTCAGCGCGCCGACCCTCGCGCGTGGCCCAGTCCGCGACTTGATGAGCAGGTGCCATCACACCTACCCGAAGCTCAGTATCGTTGAGGGGAACGTTGGCTTCCTTCGTTGTCCAAGTTTCCACCGGTCGGTCGTTGGTCAGAGTGCAGAAGTCAAGACAAGCGCAGCCTGTGGCATCCATTGAGAAAAAACTTGGCTTCTATGCATTTCAATGAAGAGTTTTAAGCTTCCCCGTCTCGACGAGCCCTGTGTGCCCCACTAGCCCCGGACGCTGCTGCCTGCTGGACTTGCCTGTCTGTGCGTCATCAAGAGTTCAGCAAAATCAAGAAAGCAGTGCTCCTATAGTCCTAGACGGTTGCTAACGTCTGTTCTAAACATCGTCGCCTCAAGAACGCTTTATGACCTTGGACAAATAACCTTGTAAATATCGAATGCGCAGTCGACACTATGCAAAGGAATCTTTGTCTGTCCTATTAGGTGGTTAGGTTTTTGCACGAAGACGCAAAGCAAACACCAACCAATGAAAAAATTTTGCATTGCTTGACTATCTAATAGTGTATCTCCGACAAGGTCAATAGCATCACACCTAAAAATACAACCTTTATGAACAACTCTGATGCAGCGTCTATGTCCACCGAATTATTTCCAGCCACCTATGGATTTTAAGCGAATCATAAAAGAAGGCCGATTGTGTTGCTTCTGCTGGAATATTGGCCTATGGAGAAAATATTGACCTTTCTTCAAGCCATATAGCTTTAAAGTCGCGTATTTCAGAGAATATGGTTCCCTCAGGAAATCTGAGATTTATACCTTTACTCAGACTTAAGAAGAAGCGAAAATTAATTACAATTTGCAATTTTATTATAATAAAGGCACAGATTTATACCTAGACTCATAAATCAACATGTGTGCTGTTTGTAGTCAAGATGCATTATCACAAGGAACGGTTCGAACATAATTTTATCCCTTCCGTTCTGAAAATTTCAGCTAGAAAAATTTATAGAACTATTAAGAAAGCTATTTCCAAAAAACTACGCATCCACTATCAAACAGTATACACCTTTTTGAAAAGACTAGCCACAAAGAAGCTCGATGTTTAGATGTCACCAAATTCGATTGTGCTTCCCTCTGCGAAATCCTACATAAACGTAATAAATTAAGCCATTTCGAAAGCGGTTGATCCCGTGAGATGGACAGTAGTAGTAGTAGTAGTTCACATACGAGAATAATGTATAAAACATCTATTTTACAATCTGTGGTAAAGCCCACACTGAACCTGAACAAGGCCTTGCTAAGCGCCTTGTGGGACTGGAATGAGGTCGTGAAAGATGCCCCTGCCTGGCAAAACAATTTTTTGAAACCTTTGCTAGCAACAACTAATAAAAGTGCAACGACCCATTCGAAATATCATAGCAGGCTAGTAGATAGAAAAGGCTCCTCTTTCCAATATGACAGTACTGGATCACATATATATATATATATATATATATATATATATATATATATACAGTTGCTTGACAAAAAATGAAAAAACTTGGATAAACATATATAACGCATTCACTCTATGAGCCGGATCTTTTTACCTCTGCTGTGTTAATTTAACTTCAATTGCCTAATACAAATATCAGTCGTTACGATTTTTCGTCCAGAAACAAACAGGACTTGTATAGTAATCGGGTGTTATAAGGAAGATGGCGGAAGGCCATTGCTTGAAGTGGCGTATATTTGGTTTAGTGATATGATTATTTTAAAATATGAAGACATTTGCTTTAATCGTGGTTTAAAAGGTGCTAATACTTTTTTTTCGACGATTTGTTTTATCTTTTTCCTCGAAACTTTTCCATGTATACCTACACAGGTTTGGGACTGTAGTAGGCTTTGCGAGTAGTCACAGCGTAGTTTAAATTCGTATTCTCTGAAGGCCAAGTAAACAAATACTCGACGATATTGAAATATTTATACAAATCCAATCATATAATTTTATCGATGATCTTCTCAGTGATTTAATGAGTAACATACGTATAGATAAAGTTTATCAGGCTCCTGGAATCAACAAAAAATGTTTGTAATGAGGTGAAAGAAAGGCTTGAATACGCAGTCAACATCAATACGAGAGGATAGATTCAAGCACCGCCTTCAAAAAAAGAACCTTTTAAATGACACGATGTGATACTGCGCGGTGCGCGAAGATCCGCTACGTAACTGTGTCTACGACAAGAAACATGCACCAGCTGATAATATGAACACCTACGAAGGACACAAATGTAAACCTTTTTCTGCGTTACGTACGTACGTACGTGCGTGTAATTTTCTGGTTGAACACAGCAGAAAGGAGTAGAGTGCCGACCGACTAAGTGTGAAAGCGGTAAACAGAAAAAATTTATCAGCTCATTGGCTGTGATGCACCCGGGTCAAAAGAGATGTCAGGACAGCTACAGTGAGTTGCCTCAATAGGGCAAAACAAAAAGTAGAATAGGTAGCTAAGTTACGTGTAATCGTGCAGTGGAAGAACAATAACGGACGAATTAATTATACAGAAGATAGTCAATGCGAAACAAATTATTCTTGCATCAGGGTAATAGGAACTGTAACAAGGTGACTAGATTTAATCAGCAAGATAATAGAGTAACTACAAGGAATAGCGCGTCTGATAAATTTAGATTTTGCGAAATTACTCTTACTTACCAAACTGAAAGAGAACATGCATTGGTCTAGTATCATTTGGAATGATCGACTTGAATGTTGCACATATTTAATCAACGTCCTGAGTGCAGATTTCTGATAATTGAGTTCTAACGCCGACCTAATCATTGCTAAAGCCGTTACAATGTACATATCTACACTGACTTAACTTAATCGATAAGGGAGGAAATGTTTATGGCTATATAGAGCGCAATTATTCTCGCTGCTAGAGCCAGCGCTATCCGTAACTTCCAGTCAAGTAAGTTATATGATCACTGCTGGCTGTATTATTAGATCAATGAAAAGCGGCAGGGTCTTACCCGAAGCTTTCTAGGCATTTATTTGTTTAGTTTCATAAAATGGTGGTCGTATATAGCCAAGTAGGATTTCACTCTAGGGTGACCACAACGAGGCGGTATAGTGATAAAATTTCAGTTAAAGCGGCATATTTTAAGCACTTGCTATTTTTTTTTCTCCAGTACGTAGGTATCCTTTGGCAGTAAATACAGTAAAAAAAAAAGGCACAGTTCACATAAACGTGATATATTATAGCGATGAGTCATAATTTCTATGGAGGTGACGGACAGACAATTATTTCGCATAATTTATTTTTATGTATTACCTTATACCAAGTTTCCGCTGAAAAAACACAACACTACCCTCCAGCTCTTGTATTTTTAATAACACTAGCTCTTAGCAAGTAATCTTGCTCTACATAGCTTTTGCTTGCATGAATCAGCTTTTCGTTTACACTATAGAGCAAACGATAGGCAGTAGCTCGATTACCGCCGACAGTTCTACACAGATCGCTGATGAACGGAGCCATACGCAAAGCGCGATGTGTCAGGGTAATTGACGTGCAACGTTTCGATCATCAGGACAATGAATCGAACCTAAGTTGGCTGCATACATAGACAGAGTTAGCTAGTGCCAGACAGGTTCCTGGATACGTATATTTATGTTGACGATTTTGTCAACAGAAGCTCGTGTTAACACGAAAGAATGTGTCGTCGTGTTTTCGTGGCGTGCAGAATGCACTCGTTGAAAATGCTTATTGTATCGCAAAGTTGACAATCGAGATAGAACTTCAATAACATAATCCTCTCCATTTTTTTCGAATCATTGAAAACTTTGCCGTTAATCGAAAGCGTTATTACGAGGAGCAGAAGATTTCGTAGAGCAGACGCTCGATATTTGAACAAAGCACACTTGATCTTTTTGGAACAGCTGTTTTTGAGTTGGATAAACATTTGCACGACAGCGTCTCAATGCGTTGCTTCGATGCTGGCCTTATTCTATATGTCTATCTTCAAATGATGTATCGTACATATGTATAGACACGTGTGTCGTTATGAATTGATCAGTGTTTGACTTTTCCTCGTCATACTCACGTGTACAGCGACTGTGTGACAATGGCCTACTCCATTTGTGTACAAATGCTTGAAGAAGCCTCATTTAAGACCTGCTAACAGAATACAAATATTGTATTGCTAGTTACGTATTCATCTTATCTAAAAGCAATTTGAGACAACAGCAAAATAGGCCGTTGGACTTGGTAGCCTTTTGTAACCAATGCATATGCGCGGTGTTTTGTCATTTTCAGTGCGGCCCTTTACTGATCCCGTAGCAACATACAGTTCCGCATTAAAGACCCTACAGGCACAATAGAACCTTAATTTTTGTCCTAACTCATTGTAGGTTTTCATTCTACTATAATTCTAATGAATCTAGCAGCAGTGATTTCATCGGAAGTTGTGCCCTCCGCATTGCTAATAAGAGAAAAACTGAGAGACTGGGAGCTACAGGTTTGAGTTTTTTTGTTTTTGTTGATAAATTGTTTCAACCTGTTGTAACATGGCAAAGCAGCATGTGCTCCAGTAGATTTCGTGTACTTTCAAATGTAATACTATATGCTTCAATAACTTAAGGAAAATCATTTTTAAAACCACTTTGATGCACTGAGCCTTCTACATATTCAGGGTGATCTAAGAATGTGCACACTGTAAAACAAGTTGTCCATTCTTCTTGGGATGTCAATTACTGGAAATACTGAGTAGGCCAGGATTAAATTTTTAAAAAATGTATGCTAACCTCAAAACCCCACAGTACAAATCTTGAGGAGTTTCAGGCGGATCCGCCTACACGATCTGCAACGAATCAAATGCAATAGATGGATCTTACATTGGTAGGACAATCAAACCGTGAGCCTCGTATCAACCATGGTTTCAAATCAAGTGTTTAGTACATTCTAGGACGTTGTTAATGATAAATTTGCACTATAAAAAAAATGCACGCTATCGGTAAAGATGATCTAGACCAAAGAAAACGATTTCGCAAATAAATAATACCTAGAAAAATATAAACAAAATGAATTGTGTTTTTAAGAGAGGTTCTTTGGAGTGACAAAGTTACATTCAAATAAAGAATTGAAGGACAAACGGATATTACAGAGGAACACTCTGCGAATTTACTAAGAATTTCTAAGATGAGTTTGTTGTTTTATTCCGCTAATAGACAGCCTTGGTATTTTGTGTTACAGCATAATGCGATTCTGCCAAAAACGCAGTGTCTATTACACCTTCACGGGGACAATGTTTTTTTCCCTGGTACAGCTGCACATTTGTCACATCAACACACAAATGATGTAAAACGAGATTTTGATACGGTCTAGCTACACATTTACTCGCACAGAAATGTAGCAGAGTATTGTACTACGAGATAAGTTATTTAATGCTATTTGTAACTATAATTAAAATAAAATTCAATTTGGGGTCAAAACCACTATAAATCGGGCATGTGTGCATTGAACTACTGAAATTGGGAGACCTTTTAATTCACAGAAAATAAAAATAATACATTTTTAGCTTTCGTACTAAAGGCATTCTGATTATTACTTATGAGCGCGTCAGCAGTAAAAAGATTCACCGGGTGATCCATTTTAAATTTTGGAAAAACAATACCAGTATCTTTGAAGCACGATTGACGAGACTACGATATGCTTACGCGCTTCTGAGGTGTCGGGCAGATCGTTCTGAGACATTTTATACAATCCAACTTATCTGACCTGCTTGCCATATCTATATAGCCACTGTTCAATATGTATGGAGAGCTCTCATGCAGAAGAACTTGGGTCACTTTTTTATTGACTTTTAACGACGTATTCTTCCTGAATCCCCTTAACCCCAGGAAATGTCTTGGGAAACTTCACAAAAGTCAGTCAAAAGGACAGCAAACGTTGAAACGTTGAAGTCTTTCTGAGAGCTGGAAAAAGACCTCTGGGAGCAGATATCCCGCAGACGGGATCCACGCAATTCAGTTTAAAAATGCACTTAATTGTATTAGTAGTTATACCTGAACGAAAATGTTCTTGTTTAATTCGCGTATAAAAAAAAACCGTTGATTTTCTCGCTTTTAGCCAAACTTGATCTAAGCTCGGCTGCATGAAAATCTTTCTTTTAGTTGTTCCATCTATTTTGCAAATAGTGAGAGAATACAGAGCGAATGCAAACGACTTCAACATACGGACATGCATAAAGAACAAGTGCAATGCGTAAGCGGCCTCTTGACCCTCAGACAGGCAAAGGATACGTACCAGGACTGAGACGGAGCAGTCCATAAAGCAACAATGGCACAAATGCACCAGCAACGACCTAGGGGAAATAGAAAATCTGGCCGTATTTCACCTACTAAAGCTTAAACAGTATAGAAAGTAGAAGGAGCGGCACAGAGGCCTAAAATCGTGCAGGATCGGCCCTTCAACCGACAGCGCTACCGATGGATATCCAAACAAACACTCAGTCGCACCATAACGAAACCATTGTCGTCGATCATAATCATATAATAGCATTTAGTAGGCAGGGGCTGTTGGGGCTTACCACACAGCACCCCAAAGCTTGGTCGCTCAGTCCGAAACGTCTCGAATTGGAAGCAAAGAACTAGATGCGTGAGATAATGGGAGAATAGCTGTATACTGAGTGTCACTTATTTCCGTGACTAATGCCAAGCTAAAATAGCTTACTCGCAGAGAAGGTACGCGGGGGATAGACAATCAACAAATTAGATGGAACAGCAACGATTTCGATTGCCACCTACTAACTCCAACGCAACTGGTTCCGTATTCCAACGGCGGACGGAGGTAGTTACGGCAGGCTGAGTAGCGGCCTGATAATAGGACTAGATGGAGCTAATATGACCGTGGCGCGGTAGAGGGGCGCAAGGGACTTATTACGGTACACACGTGTTTTTCTAAGTAGGTACGACGATGCCAGAAATATCTATGCATATGGACCAATCGACTTTGATTATGACCTTTAGTTAATTTTTGTTCATTCGCAATGCGAGACGGTCCGCTGATGCTTTTCGCTGATGTCGGCGATGATGATGATGAATAATAATAGTCGGCCGGGATACATCGGCACTGAGAATGCTTGATTATAGTCACTATAGCAGAGTTTGAGATTCTATTTGCAAATAATTACCTTAAATCAATCAGCTCTCATTCGATTTCCGTCAGCCCAGACTACTGCTTTTTCGTGGGTTTGATAGTCATGCTAGGGGTAAAACCGAAACAACCGGCGATCCGCCGTGTTCGGGCCGAATTTACCCTGGCTAGGGTCGTCTCCTTTTTGATGGCCCCTTTTCTCTCTATTCTTCAATCTAATGTATTATCCGTACTTGGTAACGATGGTCGCAGTGTGATTACCGCTGGTAGCCCTTGGTCATTCGTCAAATTCGCTAGCTGAGCGGCTCACCGTTTTCAATTAGTCGTCATATGCCTCTACGACGATCTCTCGTAGAGAAATGTCAGCAATGCGCATGGCGCCTGACGCTTCGGCTGCGGCTATCGTACGCGACGACTATGAACGTGGGTAAAGGCGGCGTGGTCCGTCGATCAGCCAGGCCCCTCGTCTGTTGTTCAGACATTGAGCAACTGGCCGGACAAAATTTAGCTGGCTAGAGCCGAATCACCCACCGTGAGCTATTGAAGGTGAAGGCAACGAGGCTGGGAGGCGAGCAGTGAAAAAGTTAGGCCGAACCTGCACTATGGACGGGAAAGGATTCCCAGTAGACAGGAATCTGTAACAATGATCTTGGGGAGCGGCAGACTGGTAAGAGTGTAGGGAAAACGAAATTAATTCAATAATTGCCTACAGTCACTCGAAGCCGGCCACCTTCGCCGATTTTTCGGATGATAATCGACAATTATCGATTAAGTATGGCTTTTTCGCCGGAGCTGCTATTAGCCTTGCTGGCCCGTGCTTCAACTATGGGCTGATGTATGTACTAAGATAACTTAGGGAACCGGAAGCGACAGGCTAGTGGTACCGCGGGCTAATGGAGAAGAGAGGTATTCTATCAAGGAGCGCAGTCGATCGGAGCTGGATGACTTTAGCTGGGTCCTGGGACAAATAGATAACCGAACTGACGTATTTAGCATCCGCTCAGGTCAGTGCGTGGATTTATAAATATACAACATAGGGACGTATGAATTGATCAATCAGAAGCGCAGCAAATTTTCTCGAGGGAAACTTGGCATTGATGTTAATAATGGCCTGATTTACGTACCGCTCCTTCAGATGAAATACAGACTATCGCTTCAAGTTGTCTTAGTCTTTGACATGGTTTGGAATAATATCTGACTTCCGTCGGCTGCGGCAAATACAAGAGATATTTTTTTATTCTCAGTAACTAAAATACAAAACAAATAGCAACTGTGACAAGAAGATACAGCTTCCTTTAATAGGCCAACCTACTGAAACACGAATAAGTACGGGTACAACTCAGTTCGAAGCGTTAGGAAAATATTAAAGATCAAGTATCGTACCCGTCTTCTGAAATTAGGGCCAGCTTACCAAAGTCGATATTTAATAAAAAAAAAAAATCGTTTTTCACTAAATTGGCACGATCAGCACACGATCGGTCCCAAAGCGAAACTGCCCTATTGTCGGATCTCACTCTTTCCTCTATGTTTTTTTCTCATTGGAGAGGTCGTGCATCCTTTTCGTTAGTACTTTCTGTTTACTTACAGAACAAAAGCGGGCAAACCAATCATTTGCACGTGTTAGACATCGTAAGTCTATTAAGTGTGGGTAACGAACGCTGTATGAGTCTAGGCGAGCTGGACTAACCTGTGCTGCGAGCAGACGGCGAAATAGTATAGAAGATGCTACTAACCCGCTTTGAGTTCGTCTTGCGTCGCTCGAGTGGCCTCATAAGGACTAGAAACCTTATTGTTGGGCCATTTGAGACAGAGCTGATGGCTGAAAAAAGGTCGGCGGCGGGGGAAGGGGGTGCAGGGCAGGTTTGTCCTCCGGTGGGTAGTTGAACGTGGCAGCGAAGGTAGCAATCACTTCCACGCCATTAACTCTCGGCTATTGTCCCGTCCTGCCACAACACTCCTACTCTCGCGTACATGGGTAAATGGGCTACTGTTGTTTGGCTAGCAGAAGTAGTTGGAGCAGCCGCATGCTCTTCTCCCGCGCGGGTCGATGCAGCCAGGTGACGGAAAACGAGGGCACCTGGAAGTCCAAGTAGATACAGAGGTCCCCTTTTCTTATAGATATCAGATCAGAGACGATCTGAGTTAGGTAAGAAAACGCCGGACTTAGACGACGACGTAAAAGGGAGCCTTAGGGACGTTGGCAGCAGTATAACAGCTAGCCCTAATTCTTTTGTTTCCTTTTTTACCCCGTAAAATAATCCTAATGCTAACTAAACTATATCTAGTATCCTGCTGGCAACTTGTAGACGCTTTTTTGTATCTGAAATTGTCTTTCCCCACTAGAACTCAACATTACATCCATACTTCTATGCCGATCAAACGCCTAGAGATAGTACTCAACCGAGCCTTGAAAAAATATTCTGTGATGTAACCATTTCTGGGTATCATAAGCACATTCAAATGTTTCTTTTAAGTTACGAAAATGTCTATCTCAATGGGACTTCTAATCTATGGCACTATTGTTATTAAGCTATACCCTTGATGTGAGTGTTTTAATTATTACGTAGTGTTGGATAGCGCGCTTAAGGATTAGAACACTTAGAACTGGCCTTACAATGTAGCTGACCTACTGCAATAATGAAAAACTCATGTACATACGAGAATCTATGCCAAATACATGGCTGAAGCAATCAGTAGAGGGGGTACAGTAAAATAACATACTTAAGCAAAACCAGCCATGATCCTAGTGAGATGAACTAATCATTATTAAATATCAGTTACAGGCTATAGGTCCAGGTCGTTGGTTTAGAATAGTTGATATTATGCTGCGGCGTGGAGATCTATAGCATGTATTAGCTCGAATGATGTTTCTTCCTCACGCAGAACCTACTGTGCACATTGTGCTGTATAATATAATCCACATTACCACTATATATGCTTGACAACAAATTCGACTTTACGCTTCCACATACATGCTCCTTACACACACTGAGCAAACCATTAACAACGATGACTGGTTGTTTTTTTTCATTTTTTTCGCAACGTTGTCAATCAGCAACTCAAAATCCTGCGAATTAGTGATGTTTCCATTGACGTTTTGAGGTAGACTTACTTGACAAGGGTCCAGTGTCTGCTGCCGGCAGATAGGCTGGCCAATTTGGACTGATAGAAGCGCGGAGGAAAACAACTGGCTTTTGGACGCTCCGGGAGGTAGAAGACGACACAGAAAGGAAGAACTAGGTCAAAAGAAATATTTTCAACAGGACATTGATGTCATGTCTAGGGCGTCGGTGAACGGCAGATGGGTGGTGGCAGTAGTAGTGAATCACAGGGCTTCCACGTAGAAGGGCCGTCTCCCTTCGCACAGTTGACCGACCATTCAGGCCAAATCGGACGACAGACCGACTCATCGTATGAAACGCAATCCGTTACCATCTGATTCCAGACGCTACAGATCATTGTCAAGGCGTTGTCATCTTCCCGACTGCAAGCCATGATAGACGATAGCAATAACTGATTCACAGAATGATGGGGACTGAGTCTAAGACAACTGGAATATTCCAAGATTCGTTCACTCCATACTAATAACGCAACCAAGCTCTTGACAAAAAATACAACAGTTAGCTTTGGAACAATGAAAATGTTTTTTTTTTTTTATTGCCAGTGCATGAGTAATTACAAGTAGCACCATGATACAATCTACAATTGTAGCTCGATTAATGAATGCAATGACAGCAGGCAAGGATAACCAAATAATCTGCTCAAAACTAGACGTTGCAGTGCTACAGACGAGGTCTAATAGCAACAGTAAACAAGGTAGACGATTATCAGCAGTACTTTTTTACTGCTGCTGCTTTAAATATACCTCAGATCCCTTTGTCTTCCACGAAGTCAGCCAGCGTCGCCTACGCAGTTACGGCCATACTATCCTTATGAAGCAAATCTCTGCATCTCGTTGCAATTGTTTAAATGCAATACATTGGCTGCGGTTCAAGCCGAGCGCGACTGCTCACCCAGGGCCTGATCAGCAGCACTGCTGTGACCCGACTTGTACGTGTTTGTAGTTTTAAATGCAATACATCGTCCATACGAAAATGAAGTGTTTGCGTGCTTTGAATTCGCTACCTGCTTGCGCTTGTTATTCGCTTATTTACCCCTACCTTGTCTTTTCGGGCCTCTCTCAGCCTTCACTTGCCAAATACTCTTATTTGACAATTCCAGTCACCAGCTTGGAGTTATCGCGGGTTATAATGCCGTTATTCTCGGAGGGAACAGCCGTTCCCATCTCAGCAACGTCAACTTGGGCAGGTACCTGCCCATCCAAGCCTGGACGTCCTTACCTCCCAGCAATCTACAGCTTGACCGCTCCTAGAATTAAGGCCGCAGTAGAGGTTGTCAAATGGAGCGGCGCAAAGACAAAATTGGGACCAGAGATACGGCAAACGAAAGTGCTAAATATAGCGGGAGACAGGGAGAGCGGTAATGGGAACTGACTATGAATACTTACCCATTAATCTAGCAGTTACAAGTGCTCCTAATCGTGTGTATTGGTGACAGATACTAAGGTGACTCCAAACACTATGTCTCCGCGCGTGCCGCTTCATGCGCATCGCTCAGAGCAGTATAACATCCTCCGTAGCTGCTAATTGTCAGAGCGGTGGCTAGCTACGTAAATACGCACAGCAATACGCGTATGCAATAACGCTATTGTCCTAGTGAATGTGACGCCGGTCGCACGGCATACGGAAGTGAGCACGGCAATTTTTGCTTTCAACCCAACGTTCTGACCGGAGCGGAGCTTAGCGCAAAAGCGGTCGCAAGCAGAATTCGTGTTTTACAATGTGCATTTATCTACAACGTTTATGTGTGAAGGAACGCGTCCAGGCTTGCCGATATGCCTCTACTACTAACCTGCCTAATTATCTGGAGGACCCCTAGGGGGAATTCATTGTTACCGGTGGCTTCAGCTTCAACGGACTTCATCTGCAAACCAGCCGAGATGAGCGCATAATGCATATTTACTTGAAAGCCTTGCTGACCGTGGAAGCTTAATTTCTCCGGCCGCGAAGCTGGATGAAAGCTTCCATTCGTCTCCAATCTGGTCCATAACAATCCCGATGCTGTTGCCGACCGCTGACCCATCGCCCCCGCTACACCTGACCCTACTCCAAATGCTGTTGTTTCCTGCCTGTCTGCTCTTAGATTCTAACGACAAAACTCAGTCGTACATAATTCTACATATATATGAATTCGCCCGCAGGTGCCTAGAATGAACAAATAATCTACTGCTACCGGCGGGCAAGAGCGAATGTGCCTCTATTAGAATGCTAAACTACACTGAGCACCTGTCCTTTTGCCTTGCCTATTCTCTGTTCCTGTATATAAACATGTATATTTATATATTGCGTGATTCTGTGCGTGACGGGGTTGAAAAACAGTAGAATAGGTTCTCTTGCCTGCCTGTGCGAATTTGCCTAAACGAATCCTAAAGGCATACGGAGAGACAGATGATTTCGTTTGTAAAGCTGTCCGTGCGAAATGGAGATACCCGTGGTGTACATGGAGTATAGAAAGGATAACGATTTTTGTTGGCTACGTATCTATCATTTGCATTCAATAAAGAAGCAAAATATCGTTTCTATTTCTATTACGTAGGACAACGGCTTTTTATTGTTTGTTCCGCCTTGCGCATTGATGAACGACACCCTCCGAGCGTTGACGTCGACTTGTTGTGTCACGGCAACTGCAGTTGATCTAGAACGGTAAATTTATGATCGTAAGTAATGATACGCATCGATTTGACAACGCCTACCAGGGGTACTAATGACTTAGCCTTTCATCATAAACAACCATTATTAATTGAGTTACTGATCTTGCCGCTTTAAACCACCTATTATGGATAACCACTACTACTTGTCACCAGACGATGACGCCTCGCGCAAATCTAATGCACATCTAGTACCAATTTAGTCTGTTTCATCTAGCAGCAACAGAACTGATGGAACTTGTTAGAAACTAAACCTTTTGGCAACTGATGAAAGCTGAAGGGCCTTCTTAGGTTGGTACCTCTATTTATATATCTTGCCCGTCTGCCCGGCTTCATGCCTAATACGTATGGGCATCTTATCAAAAGTCCAGTTATTCCTCTTTGACTGGGCATAATTTGTAAAGAGGATGACGATCCATTGGGGTATAAATCTAATCAGGCCAGCCAGGCATGCGTGCTGCACAAAAAGGTTAGAGCAATTCTTTCCTGCAGTTCTCTTGGACAATGACACAAATTCAGTTCTTTTTTTCATACCAAGTGTTTATCATTACTTTTCACTTGGTTTAACGCCATTGCATTGTTCAATGTGAGCACAAATTAAAAATGATAGTTCATCTGTACTGCACAGGTTATCCGTGGCAGATCACAGAACTAATCGAAGTTATCAACGATACGACCAAAATAATCACTTATATCTAATTCTAAAATAATCTGATATAATAACATGATGTAAAGGCTACTTTTGTTCTTATCTGTCATATAAATCATCAAACTGAGGATTTTTCCATACAGTCGATTTGCCAACGCATAAAAGCAGCGGTCGTGAACGTTCCAGCGCATTTAGGCTTAGATGTAGCCACCTCGGTCTACTTTTTTAGGAAATATAAAAAATCCAATCGTTTCTAAAAGAAGCAAAAAACAGAAGAGCAATGATATAAAAATTTGTCTCAAGCGTACTCGCAGTAAATAGTGTGGTGCTTTCTTTGGTCCGTCTCCATCTTTAACAAGATGCTAAATAAACATAAGGCAACGTTTTTCTATTCGCAAAACATAAAATATAACTTCGATTTAAAAGTAAATGTAGGGTTAACATTAAGTTCGTTGTGCATAGTCCTTGCCAAGTTACAAGTGAATAATAACTATACAAGACAACAGTGATTTGTTTTTTTTTGTAGTCAAAAAATTGCCATTTTGTTGTGGCAAGTTGTCATGAACCGTCGCCGTATACCGCGTATATGTGCGTATCAGCTACAACCGCTAGGCCATACATCAATTAGTCAACTAGCGGACACCCATTATTATATAAGAGCCGTTAGACATGAAAGAATCGTACCAGCCCAGTCTTTCGGTCGGATTTATAAGCTTCTTATGCGCATTCGTTGACGGAGTTTCGATCAATCCGTAATTGGCGTACCCATACAGTCACGATAAGTAAGTACGATAGCATAAACACGACTCCCTGCTACTCTCCGACAAGCTGTGAATTGGAACAGGGATGAAATCTATTTTGAACCGGTTCAGACGTGGTCAATTCTACAAGACTACTTAGCAAAACATTTGAATAGCTAAATTCGTGCAATTGCAAGCTCACTCATTTGCGGACTAAGAATTGACTTATGATATATACATCTGTATTGAATTCTAGAAATGATCATGGAGGGCGGACCTCCATAAAAGTAAACTTGATAATCCTTATTCTAATTTGATGTTTTTTTGATAGAAAGTTGGGTTTTTAATGGCTACTTTTTGAATGATTTATAATATAATTTTTGCCTTTTAGCGCGTTCGTAGTTATGCCTGTCGACATGTGTCATGTTGTCACTCGTAAAAAATCTCATAACATCTAAGCGCTTTTGAATACACAGACCCCCATGGGGTGCTAAATCTGTTCTCGATTTTTGCCTTACCTCCACGTCATGCATGTGTTTTGTCCAGCGTCGTGAGTAAACTTTTACTGTTTACTCTTGTGCACACACCTGAGACTTCTAAGGAAGTTCGTCGTGCTAAGATTGCGAAACCGGAGAGCCTCTTGAAAAGCTCTACGTGGTAACACAGCAGCCTTCTGACAGGTTCATATGTTCAAAGAGAGGAACCGTAGGTGCACGTTGTGAACAGATGGTGAACCAAGGACCTGTCTTCTCTAGAAATGTATTTTACTGCCTAAGTCAAGCCACTGCATGAACAACAGTTCCAATACGGGAACGGACGTAAAACGTGTACCTAATGCAAGCGAAACCCGAGGGCAAAGCGACTTGTATGTTTATAATGGTGTATCTAAATAAACTGTACACTAAAAAAGCTTTATCCGTGAAAGGAAGGTTCTATTCCAGGAAACTTATCTACAGGATTCCACGAAATCCGTCAAATGACACGCTTAGCCAAAATACATGGGAACTAGCTTCGAAGAAACTGAACAAAGCTCACTGGCCTGGTTTTGTTTTGTCATTATGTTTGGGTAAAGCTATGTTATGAGAAGCTTTTTTACCGGATGGATAAACAATGCAATTGGTGAACCGAAAAAAGTACAGCGCCATGTAATTAAAAAATACTGTGTCTCTACAAATATAATAATTAGATATTATGAACGATATATTATCTCAGGCCGTCAGTTTTGTTTTATAGGCAACTACGTAGAGCATATACAAACTTCCCTTTTTCGTTTGACGCTTATGCCTTTAGACATTATTTTAGATGTGTCTTACTGGATTCATCTCAGCCTTCTAAATCAGACGTATCAAACGACACGGTAACAATATTCCGTAGTAACATTTTGTCAATGCTGAAATTTAAGCCAGCGACAACAGAATATTAAACATTAGCGCAGTAACGTACGACATCCGACAGCTATCCAAACCACGTCACTACCCACATAGACATTTTGCACCTACGTCAGATGAAGCCAGCCTCTATGTTTTATATTCTGAAAATCGAGTAATAAAGATGCCATTAAATCGGCCACATCTGCTTACAGAAAACGTTTCTCAAAACCCATCTGTGTGAAAATGAGGTTGAAGTACACTTCTGGCTTAAGGTTTTACATAATTTATAATACACATAGGAAAAAAACCAGCGAATAGGCAGCATCAGGCAATGGGCATTATGCTCTTCATGGAAATCAATCAAATTTTTTATTGAGGTAGTAGATCCATTCATATCTTATACAATAACGACAATATAACAACACGGCCGAAAAGGTTACAGAAGCATATATATAAAAGGCTAATCTCAGCTTAATGTTTTTCGTTTGAGCTTAGCCGCAATAAAATAATCCTACGTCGGATGGCATCGCTGAACCACGAAAGGGTATACAAATAGAAGCAACAACTGCAGGCCCAGTCAACGACGATGGCAATGCTCAGTCGACAAACGCCTTTTTTGCGCTTTGGGTTCTCCTGTATGCTTGCCCGCCTCTCGGTTTCTTCTACCTTTCGTTTTTGGGCGATATCTGCAACTATCTCATAGGTACTCATTTCCCCATTCCTCTTGCTTACCGCGCTCTAGTCATCATCGCTAAGTACAGTAAGTAGGCGCGAGCCATCCTCGGCAAGAGAGCCACCGGATTTATGCAGATCAGCTCCGACGTCCTCTGCGTTTCCCATTCGGTTCAGCAGCTTCCATTAGGCTCCATTGGGTTGCCTGTTTGGCCCTGAGCTGTGGCGATTCCCTAGCTTTTTCCTTTCATTCTTGGTTGAACCTAGCCCACTTTTCAGTTCCCAGCGGTCGGCGATAGCGTCACCAGTAACAGGAGCGTAAATTGTGAAGAAGGTTTCAGGCGGCGCTGCTTCTGCGACTGCAGCTCGAACGACACTCAAAGACCTAGCATGATTGAAGCCTAGCTGAATGAACGCGAAGGAAAAGAATTGCGTGGGGGCGCAAGGGGCGCCGACTTGGTGTGATGTAGAGTAGTATGGAGCGGTTGTACTCTTGTCGCTGATGCCGCCGTTCCTGCTGCTACTACTTCTATTACTACGATGACTGCAGCTGATGTCGTTGCCGCCGTGGTTGGATAATTCAATTACTAATAACTAGGCCTGCTGCCTCCGGCTCGCTCCTACTGCTGCTACCATCGCCTCTAGTCCCAGCGAGTGCTTAAGGATGCGCGCGGCGGTGTCTGGCTAGCTGCAGCTGCCGTAGTCATTGGGCGGTTCTACGGGCATTCCGTTAGTTCAGTTCACCCTTTTCGCCCGCAGCTTACTACCCAAACCAGTCGCAACGAACGCCACCCCCACCAGTCCCGTAAGGGGTAGCAAGCTAACTGTTCTAGTTCTTTAGCTGACGGTGCTGCTTCACTATAGTCTGCGTCTTTACAGAAGGAGGAGACGAAGAAAAGCTGTGTAAGGACAACGAAGTGCAATGAGAAAGCGAAGAAACCGTCAAAAGAGGCCGTCTTTCGCCATTACAGTTCTTTCCGCTGCTGTTGCTGCTGCCTGCGGCGATGCCTCCGTTGCTGCTTGGCCTTCCGATGCCTTTCCCCGAATCTGCCACCTGCGGAACAAAAAGAAGACGACGAACAGAATCACACAGCAAAATGAGAGCAAAAGGAGAAAGCAGGCGGGAGGCCAGCTGTTGTGAGAGTCACTATCGTCGTTGCTGCTATGACAGGCGGCCTGCAGAAAACCGTCGGAGAGGGGGGGCCTAAAGGGCCTCAGGAAGGCTGCCACCGCTACTTACGTTCAAAACACAAAAGATGAGGTTCATGTTATTCGAACACTTGTCATGCTCTTGAATTGCTCGCTTATATCACGTATAAGGTGTTAACAAAGACATGCGAAAGCATTGTTTAAATACTCATTTCTTCTTTACCAGTTGGTTCTTTATATGTATGCATGCGATAAAAGGACGACTACTGATAACTCAGTTCTTATATATATACATCAATAATTGTAGATGTTTATTGAAACCATGTTGTTTGATTAGTTACGTGTTCAATTATACATTTATTCAAAAGCTCTTCCAACGACATGGCTATCGTAAGTTAAGTTCGGTATTGTTCGACCGCCTTAAAAATCAATAAGATCCGTATGAGACGTGCGAAATAGTGTGTGGAAAAAGTGAAGGAAAAACCAGTCCGTGCCATGACGCACAAATATTTCTATATGTATAGATTTGCTCTATGAATGAACTCAATAGGTCAAAGTCAGACTAATCATTCAGAGAACGAACCCCTGAATCCGAGTGGCTAAATCGACCAATGTTAAAAATACGAGTTTTTTTAAGGATTTTTAGTTTTTTTAGGAGGCTTTCTTATAGATTATGTTGAATATGCATACATTATGGCATATTTAAACCCGATGCAGTTTAAAAAAGAACTAAATAAATCGCCATGAGAACTGTTCAGTGTTGGCATTTTAGGCTAGCGATTTAAAAATGAATTCTAAGCTAAGGGAATTTTTGATTGGAATCAATTTTCGTATATTTGTTATCATCGAAATAAATACACGAAAATTAATTCTAACCCAAAAACGATTATAGAAAACCAAAGGAGGAGTGCGGGGAGTCACGAAGTTCGTGGGAAGTCTGGACAAGAAAGGAGTTAGTCGGTTCGTATAGTTGGTAGGTGAGTTGGTACAAGTGAGAACTCGTTTGTACGCTTGGGCGGAACCGCCACGAATCGCTGCGGCCAACGCAATCGAGCCTCGCGCCCCATTGAACGATTCGACAGGATGTGGATCTACGGCGCGATGCTGACTGGAGGATAAAACGCGGTACGACTGCGGGTGGGGCCCTTGCCATACAGACAGACAAACTTAGCCCGGAGGCTCGTCATGGAGAAAGATGGGAATATGAACAGAGTCGAGGACAACGAAGGTGCATAAATATTTGATTAGAACGGAGCGAAACTCGAAAACCAAGGAAGGGCAAAACGGAGACGAAAAAAGGAGCCCACAAACGAATTCAATCTGTCGCCAACTTGCACTCACCGAAGCCAGAGGGGGAAGGGATTCCATAAGGGCCCTGAGCTCAGAATTGTGGGGAGAGGCATTGCTTAGGTTGTACGACCTCCATCTAATGCTTGCACCGCTTCGTTAGGGCGTGGGTGGGTGGGTGGGTTGACCTGCTTGCTCCTGTCTTCGTCTTGAAGGTACCTCAGTCAGCCATGGCGTGACCAGGTCTGATTAGAATTGGCGCTCGTACGCATCCGAATTCTACTATCGCTACTATAGCCGGACTGACTGAGTCAATCTGTGCACTTTTGTGTAGTGTTATGCTCTTCAGAAGTCTGATTCCACCAGCTGACACTCTCGACGCAGTGGACTCCCCTTGACGTCATCTCTGTAGTGGGGCCGTCTGTATCAAAGGTCGAAAAAGGTCTGGCGGGCCAAAATATGCCAGTCAACGACCGACAAGCTCCTACTTGTTTCCATTTAAAATCCAACCGTCACCAATTCTTAAGCGGAAAACGGCAACCAACATCAAAACTCGCAGACAAAGCGACGCCTTTTTGCCAAGTAAAGGTCTTTGCTCCACACGCTTCTACAGGAGAAACAGTCAATAATGGGACAATAACGGACCGAGAAACCCGCATCTGAATGCTGCGGTGCCGACCAATTCAGCCGCTCGACTATCTTTTCCTCCGTCAGTTATGTCTGTAGTAGAACAAAATTAGTAAGATGGAAGAAGTAAGAGGAGTTGCGGGCTCAAGGCGGAGCCGCCAAGTAATCGTTGTTGAGTTGAGTGCCCATAATCATCACGCTTAAAAAGTGAGACTAAGATGTCTTTTGTTAGGTTATTGTAACTATTCGTTTTTTATAACTGCAACTTGTTGTTTAATACCGTTAGTAAATGCCCTCCGCGCCGGCTGAACAGCTTACTTGAAGACCGATCCTACGGTGCCATGTTTTTTGTAGCACAAATATATTGCAACAATAGACACGTGCTAAAGTGAGGTATTATTCACTTTGTTCAATCAATGTACTAGGAGGCAATGAATACGATCAAATATAATTGTCTATCTTTCTCGACACACAGAAAATTTCCTATTTACCGTTCGTAAGTCCTAAACTATCCCATTTGATAAATTGTTTATCCGCGCTATAATTTTGGACGCAATATGCTTATAAAAAGAAGTCTTGATATAACACAGCTGTTATGTACCTATGACACGTTTCGAAATAGATCATCGAAACATAATTGATGAAGACGTTCCGTTGTCTATTGTCTGCATATTTGCATACATCTGTTCATGGGTATTTTAGCAATGACTTAACGGACACAAAAGCTGTTGGACGTTTCATGACCATTTTTTGCATATGGAGGTAATAGGTCCATAACATGCGACGTGTGTCGTAGAACGTAATCTAGAGCAGCAGAAAATTGGCAGGATCGCCCTCTGAACGAAATCTTCAGACTTTGGCAGGGAAGAAGCCAAGTGACATCCGTCTACCAACGTGACACGAAAAAACGGCCTGAACTCAACAAAGAATAGGCTTTTCTCGGCTGTGACAATTTCAGCAATACTATTTCAGGAATAGTACTTGCGATTGCATCCGGGAAATACTGGCTTGATGTTCGAAACTGCTGTATCTGGTGTGCTTGCTGGATGGGAAGCAACGTTACCTTCAGAGAATACGTGCTTGAAATATGGTCGTATAACAATAGAATGACTCGCTGTGGCCGCTGAGCTTGCGGCAACCTGGAAGATCAAGTCATCACAATTGACTGCCTAAAAAAAGTGTACACCGAATGCACATAATACAAGCTAACTAAATGCTCATTTGTCTGTTTAACTTATGAAGTGTACTTTTGTGTGCGGCATCTCGCAGATTCGGCCGGTCGTTGGTGCAATAAAACAGATGGCGCACAAAATAATCATGATCGGAATCATCGTCGACATATGTACAGCAATAATATCAGAAGACGCGATAACACTCAGAAGTGATTTCACCGTGAAACTGTAAAAGTTCCTCAATATTAAATAATTATCCGGACGGTACCTCGTCTTATTTTGCCGTGCGAGGAAAGGGACTCCTGGCATGATGTTGGCCGATTCGACGCGTTCAGATTTTGGCGGCATTTACTGATAAACCGAAGCAAAAGACGCTCACGCTATATAACGCTGCAAGATATGGCATATTTCGATCTCAAGGCGAACGGACGGAAAAACGTGCGCTCAGAGGCGTATCCATCATAGTTACATAGCGAAGTTTCGGAAAATATCAAACGAAACAGATTGGGAGAAGTTTATTTTTTCCGTACATTTCCAACTAGGCTGCCAAGTTCCACGTACGATAGGAACTTCAACTAAATGTAAACAGATAGTTTTAGGAATCTTATCAGTCTGCAAGACGTCTAGTACAAAAGAAAAAATTACATTTGCTATCTTGAACTGAACTTGATGCAGCTGTAGTGCAAAGACAGTCTAATGAAGCATTGAATCTATTAAGGGGTAACCTATTTCACCAAGGAAGAACGGCTAAGGGACCATATGGAAATTTATGGATAAACACGTATAATGACGAGCCATTTTTCCATTGAGTTATAACCTCACCAAACGTATCCGTGGTGATCGAATCTTGCATCGTGAAAGGGTTTCGCGGGGGACACATACAGAATAAATTATTCGGTATTAGACAACATAAGCGGTTTTAAAACTTTACGCAGGCGTAGAAAGAAACCTTGTCGGCTAGCTTGTATATATAATCGGTCACGATCATGTCCTTATTTCTCCTGTGTGTTTAAGTTTTTTTTTTTACTAAAATATTTTTGGGCGACGACAGGTGTTATGAAAATGTATACAGGATTTAACTTAATTCTTCATTTATACACAATTAATGTATGTATATATATATATATTCGGACAACTTTTTCTCCGAGCGCAGATGTTTAAAGTTACTAGTGCTAGTCAGTACACTATCAATATTATCAATATTTATCTTGCTCAATTGCAGATCTATCATCGTAGTGTAGACTTTATTCATGAGGTATTCGTATGAGGAAAAAGCCTTAGCATTAGGTAAGCTATTCTATCTCTTCCTCGAATAAATTTATTTGCAGGGCTCCGTGTACCCTGTTCGTATTTTTCCAGCTACCATTCGAAAGATCATTTCCTTCGGTCCGAACCATCTTCATTGCTAGCATGTACCATTATTAAAACGTAAACTGAAAATGAATAATTATAGTAAATAACAAATTCGTAAATAGCAATAATAAATAACAATGATAAATATGTGTGTGTATACTATTTATGGAAGTGTATCGCTTACAAACCGTTTTTCGGTGTTATGTAGCCGTAGAATTTTGTGGTGAGGCCTGGCTTTTGTGTGATGGTCGTATTAAATGTTGCCATTTCCCGACTTAAACTCGTTGCTCCATTCGAAGTTTCATTTGCCATACTTTGTTATCGAATCGCTTTTGTGAATATTGTCTGACATATGTGCCTTGCAGAACGCTGAGTTCACTGATAATTCGCTTCTTTGAATTGATGATCGCTTTATTAACGTCTCTTTCTTGGTACGCGCTGTATCGTACATCTTTGCAGCCGTTGCGAAACATCTCGCGGTCCATCCGATCCAGGTTAAATTCTATTACAGCATAATTTGTTTTACATAGCTGAGCCTTCTAGGATGGCTTTGCTTATCATATATAAGCTGAACAATGCAAAATTTCATTAAAGAGTGATCCGAGTCGATTTAATTAGGAAATACCTCAACGCTAGGCTGTGAGTGTCATTGCGTACGATACTGTCGAGGGGAAATGTAGTAGTACTCCTCCTGATGGAATTCGTAACGATTGGAATAAGCCTATGAGCGACAAGGAGGTTGAGGAGTATCTCTTGCTTGAAATTCTCCCGCACGTACTCCTCAGACGTTTAGCATATTCCAATCGATTCGCGCCAGGTTTAGATCACTATTGAATAACTATAGCACTGTCACATTTTACCATTGTTCCTGGTTGTTGGTGTCAGCATTCGCTATATAAAGTCATTAGCTGTCCTATAGGCCAGAAGTAGACTAATACGATCTGTATTATTTAGTACGAGAATGTAGTAGTTCTTTCAGGTACGGCTTGTTCTGATCTGATGTGCCTCTGGATCAACGTTTCTAACGCAACGTCTACAGCAGATAAGTGTCGTTTTAAATAATTGTGCATCGCATTCCGAAATGTGCCGTGTACACTTTATCAGTTACTTCTTCCAACGTCACTTACATTAAGGCCTAATGCGGGGTACTTAATATTGAAACTGGTGACCGGGATTTGACAGGTACCGCATGGATAGGTCGAAAGCACGTTTATAGACGACCTTCGTGGTCACGTGAGCCAAAGCACGGCGACGGTAGACTCTTTGCCGTGAGACTACTATCATTTGTGGGGTTATTTAACGCTTATAAAAACAACCACGTGTGAAACAATACATACGGATCTGGGCTAGACCATTTGCCGGACGCAACAGGCTTGCCCGACCTCTGTTTCTAGCATAAACGATGGCATTACGGAGGGTTGTTGTAATATATGTCGGAAAATACCTAGTTATTATCTTGTAGGCATTTCATACGTGGAATCTTATATTCGGTCTCTGTAAACCTTGTAGCTTTACGTTAAACAAGACACTTGTGGGTGACCGATAACAAATACTACTATGAGGAATCGCATAAAAATGAGCAAAGTCGCATGCATATGTTTCTTTCCCCTTTTACGGCATCTTCGGTCTAGTGGAACTAAATTTGTTTGCCCTTAACTAAAGTAAAGAATTTTATTAGAAAACAAAAATCTGTAGTTTTTCGCATTCAAATACCATTTACCGAAAAAAAAAACTGACAAAATTCAGTCCTACAAGAGGTCGCTAGCCTCCTACTTACGTATCGGGCAACTTAGTTACCGTAAATAGGAAAAAAAGAACTATGAACAGTTTATTTGTGGAAGTGCGTTTATTATGCTAAAAATATAATGAGTACAATACACATGCTATAATGTAAACCGAAAAAAGAACAATTTTTTAGTAGGAAATTTCGTGCAATTATTGTACACTTTGGCTAAATCATCCAGTATTATATGTATATATATATATATATATATATATATTATATATATAGTAAATATATATATATGTATATCTATTTACTAAGTTGCAGACAATATCTGAGGTCATTCGAAAGAGATGAAAACATTTCACTGGATTTGGCGCTGTATCAGTTGGAAAAATAGAGTAGCCTGTTGACTTTCGCCATATCAAACAGAAGGCTCGAGACGAGGCACATGACATCCTGCGAGCTAAAACTAGCGGCCATAGAAAAACAAGATCACAGCAGCTAATATTTCGTAGAGTCTCTTCGAAGGCAGGATTGAATTTTACCCTGGCAGAGAGCATTATTTCTCAAGGCATGTAAGAGATACATAAACATTTTATCAATAAACATACCTATTTTCGCCTGCGAAATAGTTCACCCATGTTCATAATTAGATAACTGTTACCATTCACACTGACGTTATTAATATAAAGTCTAGATTTATACTGAAATGCACATCTAAATGTTTGCCGCCTACAATGCGCTGTGTTTCTACGCTATATGCAATTTATATCAAATTTACTCTAACTTAATATAGCTTGTCTGAGATCTACCAACAAGGTACACCGACGATAGAAGAAATACCCTTTCTTAAGAAGCACCATAACCCGTACGCATCCACAACAGAATAGCCAATGGCACGTTTATAGAAACGTGCCCCTAACGAAAGTAACCCAAGTAACGAACGACGTACTTGAAGCTTCAGATATTTTAATTTGATTTGATATTTTCATCTAAACCTCGAATCGCCACCGATACGATTTTTCCATGGAAAAATTGCATCGGTGAGCCGCAAAGCTACAAACGTTCCCGTGTATGCACGTTGCAGCATTACCTAAATGGACAGCGAGAAAAAAGTCTTTGTATTATATCTTTTACCCACTTTACAAACTGAATTTTCTGAATAGTCCCTAGCTTCAGTTATCACTAGAAAAGTTCTTCCGAATTGCTGAATTCTATCCCACTTCTCTTCATATCCGGCCGAAAAAAAGAAGAGAGTCTGCTTGAATAATGGTACCGCTTGATGGGCTCTTGGGTCCGGAATGTAGGAACTAAACGAATTTGGCTGTCTGATGCACGCTGCCAGAGCGGACAACCAGCGTGCAGCACGTATGCGCGAAAGTGTTATTCTAGGTCTTATTCCCAGCCGGTACATCAAACTGCTTGAGCTAGCTATATATATATCATAACAGGCTTGACAGTGCCGCAGACTGCTTTTACTGTTCACTACTGATTGCCTTCCTACTTTTTGAAATGCGTCTGTCGACACAGCATTTGGCCAAAACGACTGACGGCCAGTTTGATATAGCCAAATGTACACACTAACTGACGAGATTTAGATGTTTATCAGAAGGAACAAAATCGACGAAGTAATACGCAGTAAAGCACGTAAGAAAGTGCACTGCAATAGCTCTACGGATTTACAAAAATAGCATTTGGAATAGAATATCTTCCTACAGGAGAAGTTTTACTTAAGAAGCCAGATACATGCGCTATAACTTCAAGGTATTAGAAATGCACAGATGAGTGAATGGACCTATGGTGATCGTTGTGGCCGTAGCAGTTGTAGTATTGAATAGATGACAGCGAAGGTTTGAGATTCTAAACTTTTGTTGCCATCATTCAAGTAAGCCACAGGGAGTCAAGGGCCGCTAGCGGCAGTGTCCACTGATCATCACATACGCCTCCCTATAAAGAGGAACACAAGGATGAGGCGACGCAATGCATCGAAAAGCTCTCGTCGACTGTATAGCCTTCATTGGCTCTAGTTTTGTGCCAGTAACAGTGCTACGTGCAAGCTAGTGAAAACCAGCTACAGCTGCTACTGTTGCTAGTAATATTTCTACAGCAGCTGCCGTTCAGAATTGGGCAACTGCAAAATACAAGCACATCGCCTGAGCAAAAAGTTATGGGTTTTTGAGATTCTTGCCTCTCTGTCCGCCCGTTCGCCTGCTTGCTGGTGTTGCTGCTGCTGGTGGCTGGCGAACTGCAATGCACAGACAGAAATAAGGACAGACAATAGGCTACAACAGTTCGTACTACCGTAGTTTCCTCGATTTCTCGTTCCATAACTGCAGCTCTACGGTCCGGCTGCAGTGCTACATAACAACCACTACCAACCTCTTCATCTATAACAATGAATTTTATTGTACCGCCACAGCAGGCGCGTATAGAATCAGAAAAACACGCGCTCGTACCAGTACATACGTTCACGCGCGCCCATAGACTTAAACTAGCACGAGACGTGGAACACGCAGCGAGAGAGGGCTCCTAATGGCCAGTCGTGTCGCCCCCCAGACCCCCAAAAAAAGCTGTTCTCTAACGTTCTCTACCGGTCGTTTGCGTATGCTTGCATCTCTTGCGTTTTAAAAATCAGCACTGGCCGCGTTTCCCCATTGTGGACACACGAAGTTCTCTCGTCCTCTAGCTTGCTGCCTACTCATCATATCTACTACCCTCTTTTGCTGATCTACTCAGAACTGTTCTGCTAAGCCTTCTTTCTAGGCCTGTCAAATGTCGAGGCTTGTTTCTCATTTAGGGCTGTCTGGTCCTGCCCCTTGTTTCTCTGATTGCCTTTCTGTCTGATCGTTACCGCTATCTATTCATGTTGTGTCGGTACGACGGTTTTGCACTAGCCAGCAAGCAAGCTCTACAGCCGCGCTAGCATTGCACGAAATTACGAAGTTTTTGTACTTCGCCGCCTGCAAAAAATAACAAGTGGAGAATTGCACTTTGATGGAGTTATGCTTTGGCGTTCCGATGCCTCAAAGAAACGAAACAGCGTAGCGGCTACGAGAAATATATAGTTTGCAATGCCACGTAGATGGCGCGAGGAGCTGGTGACGCGGTTATAACGGCTGGTAGAGAAATTGAGCTGTTTTTTTTCGGAGAGCTGACACGGGGTCTTGGTGAAAGACTAGCTAATTCCGTATAAAGACCGTTTAACGTTGACACGTACGCACGTGTGTCTAATACGTGGCTTGAACGGCCACGCCTTGGTTAAAAGAGAGCAAAGTTTGCTGCTTCAGGGCCGTTAACAGCACACGTTACATAACCTGTGTAGATAAGAGAAACGGCTTCGATTCGTGCGTACGAACTGCACAAACACGAACACGAACCTGCAAAGAACGGAACTTTTAGAAGTTGAAGAAATCGGCCATAGCGATTTCTGAAAAATTCATACATGGGTTTATGCGTAAAAATCCAGTGCATCGATCTAAATCAAATATTTTCTTTTCTATAAAGAAACAAACACTAAATAGAAATTTAATTGTGGAAAAAAATTGATATATTTTTAAAAATAGCATATTAAATAACTTCAAAATCAGTGTTAAATAAAAATTTCGGTCGTCCTACCGCTGATGCTGCGGTCCTTCTAAGATGCTTAAAAAAGGTGACAATAAATTCTATTTTTAAACTAAATGACAACAGCGGTAATTTTAAGGTTCTTCAGATTCACAAATTTAAATTTTAAAAAAAAAAGACAGTTAGCGAAACAGTAAGAATCTATCGAGGTAGAATATTCCAAAGTTGTAACTACCGATATTTGATCAAGAGCAATCAATCAATAAACTGAATAGCCGAAACGTTTTGAAAAAGTATGTACGCTACGCACGGTCGCACACGCATTGTCTCCTGTCACTTCAATCCAAAAGTCGAAGATAAACAAATTAATCAAAAAGCCTTAGATCCTTCAGTGATTTGTGCAAGGCAAAAATCCAAAACTCAAACAAGGGATACAGGAAAGCCTTAGAAGTTCATAGAGATAAACCAAAATCGCATGACAGACCTACGTAACACAACTAACATATACCACCGACAGGACCGCGTTGATATCACATTATTGCACGCGATATCTAATATATTTGAATAAATCTGAGCTAAGTCTAGGATGGTAAGGACTTTCTAATCTAATGGTTTCCTTGACAGACGTGTCTTGCCAAGACAAAACGCAAATTACCTCATGCGAACCACACGTATCATGCTTATATTTCGACAGGCGTTTTATCCTGTGTCCTAAATAACATTATTCGCTATTATCGATCGTGCGCCTTCAAAAACATCTGGCTACCTTTATGAATGGTGTAATAAGAAATTCTCCAATAAAATCCTTTCACTAGAAAGGGTCACCTTTGAACCTTAATGTAAGCAGATGTGTACACTTAATGGACGTTTCGTTTGCGTATATAGCTACTAGCACAAGCATTGACCAGGCGCTCTTGTCCTTGTCGGGCTCTCCCATTCAACACATTTCATCAAGCGATATGTTTGGTACCACTTCCTATAAAAGGACTCTAGAAAGCATCGATTTTTTAATCCTGTTCGATATGAAGAGACCGGCAGTGTACGCGAAATATGCCGTTATCTATTCGGGCATTTAAGTATAAGATCTCTTAATCAAAACGAGTACACCATACTCGCTTATTGTGACACTAAAGCCGACTCATGAAGTAATACCCAATAGAAAATAATTTCCATTAGGGATTCGTCACTTTTCATAGCATCGGAGTTTGCCCCCTAGACAGCTCAACAACGCGACTTGGAATGCACAGCAAACAGCTTGTACGTAAGATCTGTGAGTACTAGTTCTTAGAAGCACATTATGAGATTTACGTCTTAGTCCGGCGGAGGTGCAGAGACAACAGATTATACCTCCGTGTTGCTCTGTCTAGACAGCTAATCGTTTGAGTAAACGTACGTTGTAATCAAAATGGACGTTTGATTCTACTAATAAAAAAAAAAATACATACACGTTTCTTACTGCGAGATCTGGACGGGGGTCCTGTGACTCTAAACACCCATTCCACTTGCAAGGGCCAGCCCTCAGTGACGTCTTCCCTCTTAGGTGCTTCAAATACATCAGCTGCGTATCGCACTTCTAATGCTGTGCCGGGTATACACTTCGTTAATCACTCATAATGAATATGGCCAAACCTACAGGGTGTGTAGATACTTCTTGGAGTCGTCTTAAACGGTACGCCTTCGCTAGCCCAATAGTTTTCTAATTGAATAGTTTGTCGAGTTCTTCTTCTTCTTCTTCTTCCGCAACGGAACAATAGCCATTAATCGATAAGTTTAATAACAAATATCCGAAATGTCTTCATCAATGAGATGATTAGCTGTAAGCCTCGTGCAGACTCACATAGGCAGGTAGAACGTATTGTTGCTTCATTTTTATTATCCTATTTTTAGTAAATTTATGTCATTTAACATGATTAGAACATTTCAGATTAACATCGATGGTATTTTACATAGGCATAGTTAATGGGCAGTTGTGTCGAGCGCTGGCTATCGTTGACGGCCGCACAGCTTACGTAACAGTCGAAACATTTGTTTATTTCAGACGTTGTGCTTACGATCACCCTTTTTCGAGCGACCCCCCTAGTACCTACTAGTGAAATCGCTAGACTATAAACACCGATATAGATCCCATTTACATATGAGCATTGTGGATTAGTGTTAGCTTTCGCATTTATTTCACGCTCATTGATCTGACGTCGATAGGACCAAAGTCGTTACAGCCATCATAGCACAGCTGTGTCACGCAAAGTGGCACTTATATCAGGTAGAGTGTTCCCTTTGATCGGGTGTACATCGATAATATATTAGGGTGCCATCAAGTTTAGTCAACGAGCTTTCCCTTGGGTGGGGTGGGGTGGGATGGGATGGAATGAACTCGCCAGCGTCGTTGCCCACTGAGAAAGAGACAACTAGCGGTAATCGTTTCTATCGAGCTATCAGCGCGATGTGTATACATACTATAATAGCTATATCGAAGCGCGGCTGGAAAGGCCACCAGTATCCAGTAATGTCGACCCATGTGGACGAGTTTTCGCAGTAATTTTTTGCCCACGTGATGACCAATTTATATTGTACTACAACTACCTGTCTGCGTAGTGTGATTATAAATGAACACAGTTAATGCACTTTTTTAACTACATAATAACCGATATATATATATATATATATATATATATATATATATATATATATATATATCGAATAACTTTATAAGCTATCAGTAAATGTATATTTGTATACTTATGGAAAAAGTTATATCGATTTCGGAATCGTGATGAATGGCCGAAAACAATATCTAGTAAAAAATTGACCTCTAACGTCTTGGTTAACTCCAGTACTTTTTCGGTAGTTACCCTGTACGCCGGTCCTAGCAGCCACGCACACACACAGACATTCTACTGCTGCAACGAAGCAAAGCAATAGCAAAAGTAGTAACAGCAGCAGCCAAACAGTACAACAAAGTATTGCTCAATATAGCCCCTAGTGAGGCCCCGGCGACGGTGCTACACTGACGGTGACGCTGTGCGCAGCGCAGGTGGCTTCTATGGCAGTTAGTCGGAGACTGACTGCTAGCTCAATGAGGATAGAAGACGTTGTATAAGGTTATAGCTACGTCTACTACTGTTACTATTACTATAACTGGCACTGCATATCAGGCAATTTGCAATCCTGTTTGGTGCACTTACAACGACCACTTCTGCGGGACGCGGTTTCTGCCGATTGCCACTCGCCACACACGAATGGTGGAGCGGTCGTATCACCACTATATACCGCTAGCTGAGGCTTGGTATTACACACCACCAGCGCCACCACCCTCTTAGGCCCACCTGGCCTGCTGGGCTGCCCACTAGATACGCTCGCTTTCAAGGATGCGAGCTAGGCAGCCCTTAGTCCTATTTGCCCCCTCCTACCGACTCGTTCCTCTCTCTCCCACGTCTACAGTCCCTTCCTGGCCCAAATCCCGACGCTTGAAGCTCCAAATCCACATGCTCTAGTACCGTACTAGTTGGCTTAGTTTACGCCACTACTGGAGGAGTCACTCGCCTCCACTACTTGACAGGCTGCAGTAACTTCAGCGGCACAACGCCTACGCCGTTGCGCTCGCCGGTAGCCGAGCCCACGGCACCGGTGCGGGTTATGGAGGGAAGTGAGCCTTCATTCAAGACGTTCCCGTCGTCCCACTGGTGTCATTACCAAGCTGCCGGCGGAGTGGAGTCGTTCCCACCCCGAGCCAGTCGACTAGCCTCGCCCCGTAACGGGCGCTGACTGCGTCTACAGAGATTGGACAAGCCACTCTTGGCCAATTCCTCGGACAAAGAAAGCTGGTTGCAAGCCCCCCTCTGTGTCTCCTTAACAGAGAACGGCCGAAGATCTACTAGCGGCTCGGGAAGGACAAGCCGCCGTTCGTACGGTGCTGAAATAGCCAAACGAATGGAAGTGGGAAGGCGCGAGTGATCAGAGTAGTAGCGAGCGTACGGCCTGTGAGGCGGGGAGCCTCCGAATCGTTGTAACGAACCGCTCTATTGGCTTATCTATGTTTTCTCTTTGCGACATAAGGGAGCAAGGTACTTTGACGTCCGTTTGAAAATAAATGATTTACTGAAAAGGCAGGCCACCTTGATGGTTATAGGATCAGTGTCGTAATAGAATATGTTAACTAAATTAATGTAACGCTAAATTGCGAATTTAAAATGCACAAATAGATCGTTTAGCTGTTCCTAAAAAAAAAGCTTCGAAAATTGGCCCATAGATTGAAGCGGCTTTTTTTTTACTTATGTGTTTAGCTAGTTGTTAAATTGTGTCTTTACAAAATCACTGAGTTGATTTTGCTGCAAGAAACAAGTTAATCGTTTATTTGGTGCCGATTATTATCTAGTAAGCGAAGTGTACTCATATGAAACGTTGCTGTGAGGATTTAGTAAAATAAACGTTAAAGAAGTTGCCCCCTTGTCCTTACGTGTAAGAAGGTCTGCAAAAGCTTTGTGAAGACAAAAGCAAATCGTACTCTGATTACCGTCTTTTCGAGAAGCGTAAAATCCTTGTAATTCTATTAGCACTCGTATAAACTGTTCTCTACTTAGTAATTATTAAAGGATTATGTTCGCATTTCTGTAAGGCTTTATGCTAGGAAATGCTCTAAGTGCATTAATACCCGCTTTTATGAATAAATTACTTTTATGACAAAAAATTACAAGAGCTGCCTACTAGATCTCGTTATCTTTGTCGTAGGGGCTGAAATAGGTTAGATGAGACGACACGAAACTCAGAACAACTTTCAGTCTGAAATATCGATGAACATTTACTGAAAAAAACTAGAGTTTTTGTTGTACACAATATAAACGGTCACAAGTAAATCGGATCTATTCATAGGAACTTTCAAATAAAACAGTCCTACGTTAAATTAGAAATAGATAGACTCACGTAAAGCTTCAGAGAGGACTGATCCGAGCCAACTCATTGCTTAGACGTAAGACGTAGTCAAGACTTGACAATGGTAAATGTGATCCTTCGTTACTTTTTAAGTTTCAACGAAGAACAGTTTAGAAAACGCAACTTGTAGAACATCAAATGTTTATAACAGTGCCTCGAATGGGCTTTAATAAGAAATTGACATCTTCTAAGATAAATTTGTCCGCATCATTATTCCTTCTTGCTTTAAAAAGCTTTTGAGCATTCTGTATGTGCAATACATAATAATCGAAATAAAGTGAAACTATCATTTTGTGTACCATGACATGGTTTGGACTTTTCTAAGGACCGCCAATGCCTAAATTTTTAGAAAATCGCTTTTTTTTAACTTGAAAAAGCTCAACTAGTGGTTCAAAAACTGCTAATTTAATTATTTTCTCTATTCAACGTAGTGGCTCCCTTCAAAGGAGCCCTACTATGGTCGTATCAAATTCAAAAATCAGGCCAACAAAGCCTGAATGAGATGCCACGTAACGGCATTGAAACAGCGTGTCCCTTTACTAGGCCGCTTTCTGTACCGATCTACTGTTTTCAGCCGTTCTCTAGAAAAAGGCTTTTTGCTTTGCCTTAGCTGCCGAGTCAGTAAATTGAATCCTTTTTGGGGTAGCAGACCTTACAGTTTCTTCATTCGGTTCAAGGAAGCCCTTTCTCCTACGGACACGAGGTAAGTCCACTATCTGATAAATTCATCAGGCTTGTTTTAGCAGTAGACCATGGTCAATCTGACGCTTCTAGTGATTCGCATGGTAGCGTATAATCTGCCAGGATAGATCTACATAAAACTAATATATTCATGCTTCAGGGTAAACATTGTCACTTCAGCATCGCGTTGGTCACACAGATTAATACAGCTGCCGAAGAATGTCAGCACTTGAGAACGACTCAATGTAAATCCTGATACCAGAATGTAATCGTATCTATTCTTAAAAAAAGTGGGTGGATGGTGTTTAGACTACGATCGATAATTAATTCTATTGATTGAGCTGCTTCACCCGATCGTGGTTCACGCTTGGCTTGCAACTATTCTTCTTTAAGCCGCCTAGGATGGCGGATATTTTAGAGAATTGTACATAAATAGAAACATTAAGCGTTATTCTTAGATATTATACTAACCTCACCTATACGTTACCTATACCATATTTTTCATCGATTGATTCCGCCTCAAAAGGAAATACGCATGCCTTCTTACGAGCTGACACAAATTCACAAGCTTCCTTTTAAATGTATTACTAAATTCAACAATATTACTACAATATTATTATTAGTACAATTCTTATTTTTAAAAAATTAATTCAAAAAAATAAAGATTCTCATAAATGGCCTACACTTACTACTGTTGGTTGGACTTACCGGATCAACTGTTAGCGAACAACCTCTATTTCCTTACAGCGACCTAGCAGCGTTCTCACTATTCTTAATTCGGTCCTTATATTTGATGATAATTGGGTCGCCAATGCTAATGTGCGGCTTTGACCAATAAAATTGGGTCCTTATCCGGCCGTTAGTTTTGATATGATCAGTCGTAAGCCTATGCTTGCCCTCACAAAACTCTAGACTAGGTGCCAATGAACAATGAAACAATAAGAAGCACCCAGATTTAGTGTACTGCTACAGAACCATACTGGTAACCTATCGCACGACCCGTCAGAAAGACCTCCGAATTTCCCGTGATATAACTCGCTGGAGCCACAGCAACGTGACTTTAGCTGGCATACGACACCCAAAAGCAGATCACGGCTAGATTTTATAGAAACTTGCAATAGTTCCCTACGAGATGTGTACTTCAGTTTCTATCCTACATTTTACAAAAGAAATCATTGCATTGTTATAAGGAAAATAGCGGCTTTTAAAATTGAAACATTCGTTTGCTACTGCGCCTGCCTTACTAACAGCCGCTTCGTTGTCAACGTTGGCTAGCGGCTGCCTTAAAACGAAGAAGGTCTGTCTTCTATTCCTAGAGGTTGCGTATGCTCAAAGCTCCCTAGTTGTTTGTAGCCTTTGCTCACGACTTGTATGTGTTTCCCCGGCAAGTGGGGGTTATTTATGCCAGTTGCTCCAGGGTGAACGAGGAAATCTGAGTTAGCAAAGACATCCAGCGCACCCGGAAGTCAATCTATTGTATGTATGTCCATTTAGCATGATAACACTGGCCAGTCCCAATGTGCGTGGCTGTATTCTACATGGGGCAAAAACCCGCGGATACGGCATTTGATAGAGACATGAATTTTCGTATTGATGGTGAAAATATGATCAAAACCCAGCGCTTTTTGAAACAGTAACAAGAGTCAAGACGATAAAAATATCCATAAAATCGAAGACCGTAGCTAAGACAGATATTCCGACAAAATAGCTGTATATGCTAGAAAATTAACTTCAGAGAGCCATTATTATTCAATATAGCTATTGTTCATGACATATGTGATTCCGAACCGAAACAATCAATCGTTATTAAATACTTCTTTTTCAATCTGCAGATATTTTCTATACTAATCGTGTATTGGTATGGTGATGTTAGTAAATGCAAGCTCGTAAAAGGGTCGCTCAGATACGCTATATGTACAAAAATATAACGGAACTATATTTTGAACTGATAATAAGCCAAACGCTCGAAAAATGCAAGAGCTCGAAACTACAAAAAAAGAAAAGAAAAAAATCTCGGTAGAATTAACCGTTGAATCAATTGATAATCTTCTTTACAAGACAACTTATAATATGTGTATTAAACATCCAGATGTATTAAAAAAACGGCTATTTGATCCATTTTCATGCATCTTTGAACTAGAAAATAATCCAATTTGCCCCACGGAAATGCTCTCCGGGCCACGCAGAGATCACACGAAAACTAAGCTTAAAGTGGACCGTTGATTTTACGAAGAAAATGCGTTTTTAATTTTCTTGACCCCTTGCTTACCACGACAACAGCTAAGTTTTTTTTTCGCAAATTGCAGATCAGCATTGTTGTCTACCACGACAAATTTGTTTCTTTTTTTTTTATAGTTCAGTGTAGATATATATATAATTCACGACTTCTACATTGCTAGAAAAAATAATGTAAGTATCGCTTCTCAGGCTGTGACCATTGGTATTACGAGTAGTGTTTCCATTCGGCTTATGGCCCTCTGTACCCGCAACAGGGCCATCCATGTAAAGTTCTCTATAACTTGCTAAGTTTACTAAGCTACACAATTTACTTCATGCTGAGAAGTTTTGAATTTATTTTCTGGATCATGCTGTTGCTTACGTTCGTTATTTTGAAACTGGAAGCCAACTTTTGAGGGGGCTATAGATCTCAATGAAAGAAGCATTTTACCCCATGGCTTTTGTAGAACAAACAAAGCATGTCGGTCAAGCGTTTGCCATGATTAGCAGCGGCCACCGTAGGCTAATGATCAATTGAGCTTTAACTCGTATGCTAAAATGACCACTCGTGGCAACGTCAAGAGGTACTGAATCAGTTGCCATTAAACCTTGCCTGAAGTTTAACTGTAGGTCCTAGCGTGAGAGAGGTCTTTGAAATGTCTTCTATCTTCAGCATAATGGATCGCGCTTCTATTGTGCCGGTATAAAGTGCGTGTAATTCTTCGTGGTGGCTATTTCGATTTTGTTGTAAGGCCAACAAGCAACCTAATAAAGCAACTTCTTCTTCAACTTTTCAACCTTTAATAGCAAAATAAACATCGGTACCACATGGCCCAATTAAAAACTGCTTTGTTTACTTAGCTCAGTCAGCCTTTTTATATTTGACCTCGAAGTATGACGCAGCTCTGTACATGCAGTGCGCAGAGGTCAGCGGCGCGTCAAAATGGATCACTTGATGAGTGGACAAAAGCACGCGGCCAGTTTTCAGTGATACAGAGTTGGAAACAGTACCAACAGTCCCCATTCTGTCTGCCCCTACAATTGAAGATTCCAGACAGTATATAGAAATCGATTTGACCGGGTGCGTCTGCATTAGACACAATGAATAGGACCTGGCAATCTCAGATAACTAATACTGTGTAGCATTTACGGTCTCGACAAACATTGTGTCGTCAACCATCAGATAGCTGCGGAGAACTACTATAAAGTTTGACGCTTTTCAGTGTTCGATTCGGTCGGATACGGGTACTACTGCCCAACAGACAAGGTGTACGGAAGTGGCACAATGGTACGGTACCCAAAAAATTGCGTAACCCGCCATAGTGGAACACCGTATAAGGCGTTTGAATAAAACACAAAAGACGGCTGGGTCGTGCGAAATATTACCTAAATGCCATAATGTTAAACAGTGTTCCGTACGAAGCAGAAGAGTTGAATAATTGTATAAGTAAACAATATAAAATATAACAGTAAAACAGCCCGAGGACATCGTTCGTGTGCTTGAACTAGAAATATATTTGAAAACATCTATTTTAAATTAGCAAATAGAACATAAAAACCGACTTTTTTTTCTTCGATAATCAGCAACATTGAGGATGCATAGCGTCTGCTATAAACGGCAGTTGCTTTGACGATTCCTATATTGATGGTATTACTTCAGTCGTTCTATTATTTTAACGTGAGCATTTAGTCATCCTGATACGTATATCCTACTATCGTGTCATTATCATCCTTTGGTTTGCACACAGGTGTCTTCTGTTTCTGTATCAGGTATACCGTACTCCCTTCGCTACAGATATTAAGCTATCTATTACGCTACCCTCCGCGATCCTTCCACTCACTCAAAGTGAAAGTTTAATTTTTGAAATTCTGTGTAAAGGTAAGCAATATGAAAATTCTAAGATTTTCAGTAAGTTCGTATCGGCGGTTTGAAGGAAACAACACACAACATAATGGAAAATGAAAACGTTTGATTTTTATGCTTTCAAATTTATTGTTAGAAAAACTTATCCAAAAAAGTGATTTTTTCTCTAGTCTATATTGAATGTCTATATGTGAATCTTTTTCATTTTTTTAGCATGGGATACATTCTCCTTAGGCCACATACCAAAGGCACAATAACCCGTAGCGCCATGATTTGAATAACTAAAAAGTACACTTAACAAGAAGTTTAGCCAAATCTACATATAGCAAGATTACCTTGGGATCAATGGACTGAAATAATCTACAAAAAGGGCATATTTACCGCAACGGTCGAAATGGTGTATATTTGCGCGTTTGTTTTTAGCAAGTTATTTTACTTCAACATATAATCAGATATTACCTTTCGGCCGTACGAGCCGTGCAATCACTTCGCTCAGGAATATATCTTCAAACATCCCGTAAGGACCCATTTACGTCCCTAACGAATACCACTAACCGAGTATGCTTAAAATATTATGCATACACTAACTGATTTTGATGATAAGTCCATAAGCTTTAGTTATTTCATCTACCAAAGCATCCATTTTAATATCTTTTTTTTTTTTAATGCTTTATGGGTCGTACGTGACACTTTGTTTGCGTTTGATCGTCCAGTTTATGAGCGGCACCTCATACGCGCAAGGATAATTTATTCCTCTGGACTCACATCACAGTCCATGTTATAGTTCACCCTTCTACGGTTCTGTCCCCACAAACACACCTCTGGCTGTCGTCCCAACCTCGATCCACTCGTACAAATGATCGTCTACTTAATCGTAGCTTTTCATTATGCCACCCCCTTGCAGGCAAAGTTTGCTTTTCATTCCTGTACACGGTTACTCATCCTCCACTTAACGTGTCGACAACAAAGTGAGCAGAGATAGCTCATTTAGAAAACGAATAGCTTTTAAATGGTAGAGATACAAAACAAGTGTACCGTATATCTAACGAATTAGCATACTAACATGGAGGGTCTCGATGCCTATCTTGTCTAGTGTTTCAGCAATGCTTTTTCCTTTCGGTGTGAATAGTAGCTTGCTCTGTTTATGACCCATAAAAATTGTTTCGATAAGGCAGCGTACAAAGTTGAAACTTCGAGAAAAGTTGATGACGCCCAGTTATGAGCTGCGTCTAAAAGCGGATAGATATTGGATGCAGTCTCTGTGTGTGCCGACAAGGCAATTTTTCCTAAATATGCTTATTGTAAAATGTTGACACCTAATTGTTGATTTCCACTAGAAAATTATTTTCAAAAAATGATCTCTTTAAATTAGATCTATCGCGACGCGATTCACTAGTAGACGGAGAGGCATGCGGACGTTTTGCAGTCTCGTTCAAATATGCCAGAAAAAGTGAATTTCTACAACGAAAAACAACTAACAACAGGAAGTGGTAAAGATCCTAGGGCCCGAAAAGGACAACAGGTCCAAATGCCGCAAAAAACGCATGAAGTATAAATAAAATTAACTTAAATTCACATGATCGGTAAGTGGGTGTTTTCTGTCTCGAAAACAGCGGTAGGGTTGCATTGTTATTCCGGGATCATGAGAAAATATTTTTCATTTTCAAGTTTTTATTTTTCAGTCTAATCTCGCTTGTGGTTTCACCACTTTGCCTTATGGAAATCCTTTTCAAATTTTTCAAAAGCCGCAACTGTTGACTGGCGACAACGTAATCATCAACTCTGACAACATTTGAAGTCAAGGAAACTCGCTACTGAAGTTGGGATTCGGCCAGTCCGAAAGCATTAATCGATAGCTAACCTTCGATCATTTTCTGAAGATATGGCTTCTAAGCCTACCACGGAGGTTTTGTGCTTTTATTCTAGAAAAAAATGTTTTTTTTCCTCTATTAGCGAGACTAGTGGCCGGACACATGGCAGTAAATGCGAATAATCGGTCAAAATGTGTCTCAGTATATACTAAACGCCCTGTATCGAGTTCATCAGCCGAGGCGGCAACGCTATTAGGGGTAAATGACCGCGATTGGACTATTAACATTTGAAGTGACTGCATCGATGCTCACGTTTGCGGATGCCCCCAATACGACTACGAAAGCACATCCTTCTAACAAAAATCCGCACGACTCTATCATAGCCTTCGATTTATTGTCATCCTAAGCTAATCAACGACCGATCTATTGGATAGGAGCCTATCCATCAAGGATAACCAGCTGCGCGATGTAGAGGGAACGAGTGGGTTAGTATAAGAGCGAAACATGAAATTGGGACGAGGCACACAACCTAGCAGGGAGTGCGGTGAACAGGGACACGAACGAATTGAGAAAACTATGTCGGATCAGGCCACTAACTCCCTTCCAAAAACGATATAGTCACTGCGCAAAATGTCAGCAAAATTGTGATTTGTTGGTTGGAATCGTCCGTTCTAGAACGATCGGTAGTAGGCGCACACATCGCTAGCATTGATGAGCGTCGGATTATGATGATGATGATGATATATATAGCACAGATCCTAGTTGCTTGGAGTTTTTTTTTGGGAGAGGGTCGCCAAAATCGTCGCTTTTCCTAGGTCTGCGACGATTCTGAGCTGGTTGACTGAGGTGCGGAAGGCGGTTGGCGGAATCAGATCTATCTTGCTTTATCCAACTGTAATAGCTAGGCCGTCAGGCGAGCCTGTGAGAAGAAGCATGCGCCGCAGCATGTCTGGAGCGTCAGGGGGAGATATAAGTTGGGGAAGGATGTGTGATTAGATGGAATTAGATATGGCATACGAGCAGGCGAATCTGATTCCTATCCGACGAATATCGATGTAGAAATCACCGGCAAAGGAAATCGGCTGGTTATTGGCGGAGGTTTTGAGGAGAGAGTGATGGTATAAACCCGATAGCAATGGAGATTTCAAGTGGGGAAGGTGAGGATAGCGGCGAATGAAGAAGACGCTAGCGTCGAAGCTTAGTATAGTAAGTTTAGCCTGCCTTCCCTATAGGATGAGTCAGCGAAAAATAGCTCCGATGACTTGCATGTCAACTAGAAGCCACTGCAGCGAGGCTTACGCATCCAATAGGCAGGCAAAAGACTACCACAGTTAGAAACGCTCTGTTGGCGCGGCTTCAAGCTCCTGTTTTCAAAGTGACGATAGCGGTGGATCGCAGGCTCGTTGACAACATCGTCGACACTTACATTTCCACTAACACTCACAACCACTCTCACTATTTGCGTTTGACTTCGTGCAAACTCGCAAACTGTCGAGCTTACTAGGCTGTACCTACCAACCGACTGAGGAGCCACTTTAATAGGAGGCTTGAACGTTTGCAAGCGAAGGGACGGACGCTCGGAAATCACTAGGGTCGAGGGGTCTAAAGGCACTATGAAGCCTCTGATGTCATCTGGCTTTGGAGTAATCTCGCACCCCTGTTTTTTTCCTAGTCCTCATTTAAATCGATGCCACGAAATAGCGCATAGTGTAATCGTCAAAAACATTTAGAGCGACGATGATGCGAATCTAACGAAGTGGTGTCGAAGCAGCGAGATCTGATAATATGCCGATATGCAATAAGCAAGTACTGTAATAGAAGTAAGCGACGGGGTGCACCTGCAGCTGCTCGACGGCCGTGTACTGAGCCGCAAGTCAACAGAGCTGCCGACATTTTGAACTCCCACTGCCTACATCTCTGCAATGCGTACGCGTAGATGTCTACATGCAAATATAATGCTAGCTGGTTTCCTAGATCCACCGCGGTCTTTCTCGAAAGTCATTGGTCTTGAAGAATCTTTCTTTCTATTGCAAGAGGTTATGCAATAGGGGGTTCTTTGTATAAGGCCTAGGACATTCGTTCATCATGAATATACGCTACGCACCAGTAACCAAGCGAGACAAAGCTGGGACTTGATTGAATTGTTGTCAATGACAGTGGCCATGAGCCAAGGTGCTCAGAACCGTTCTTTCGGATGAGAAGATTATAATTAGAAATAAATAAATGCTAATCTATGTATTTGAACAATGTCTGTTTTGCGAGGCAGGGCAGAATATCTTGGGCAAGACCAAGGGTGAAACCTTTAAGCTAAAACAGAAAGACAAGGTGTCAGCGCACGAGGTTGTAACAACATTCGACCAAGCGTTTGTAAAATTCGAATATCAATAGTGTGACAGTAACCATGCTACCCGAAGTTACAGCTGCGATCAAAATCTCAACATGATTAGTCTATATGAACTTGGAACGAAGAACCGAGCAACAAGACAACGAAAGGGTCAGAATTATATAAACATTGCGCATCTATGGAAAGTTGAGATCCTCCGAGTTCTCAGAACCCACCAACGATACAATCGCACTAACGAAAAGGCCGCGGTAGAGACATTATGTGGAGAAACAGTCTTCTTTGCCATTGCATGATCATCCAGGAACGCGCTTTATCGAATCCCGAATAGAGTCATGCTTATGCTACGGTCCATATTAGTAGAAAGACACAGAGAAAGAAACAACTAAACTGCGATCAGAGTCTTAGAAGTTGCGAGCTGGTGACACTAGTTATAAAGTCACTGCTGTGCTATGACGACCGTGGTAACTAAGTTCGAAGGGGAGGTAGGTATGACGTAATGCAAAAATACGTATAGTATGCAGATTCCTATTGAGACAGTTGTGGTTCAAGTCGCTCTCGTTTTCCTTCCTGGCGTTCTTGATTATAATGTATTTTCTCGTCAAGAGGCCAAATGTGCGCTGTAGATGTAATTATTAAATTAAGGAGTAATGAGAAAGAAGGGTTTTGATGCTATTGCTTCCACCCACTATGCGATGGTGCAGCTCTGATGGTGAGTAGAAAATGGATAAGGCAACCATGGGCCTTATATGCTTATCTATTTAGTGTATATGCATATAAATGTATGGCTAGAGAATGCCGCTGCAAGTGAGTCATTTCGGTTGGGAGGATTCGTGGGACGCGCGTTTTGCATAAGCGTTTACATTCGCGTTTGTCCTGGTCCACTTGTGGTGTCAGGGCCCGCTGTTATCGACCTAACTCGTCGAGTAGTATATCTTAGTGTGTTTCGAATCGTTTCAGGGGTTCTTCTGCCTCCTTTACACTTCGCTGCCTCGGGCAACTGTGTTAGCGCCTAGGGAACCTTGAGCTAAAGGCGGACGCGCACATATTAGATAGACACACGATGTATATTGTGTTGTATTCGCTAAATATGTAATACGCACTTGAAATGAACTCAAATGCGACAGGTAGCCTAGGAAGGGCAGTCATGATACTGCCGACTAGCAGAACGTTGACAATATAGACCCCACAGTTCTTATTTTCAACTTAAACTTAATATAGGCCTAGCGTTTCACTTGTACGATTGGAGTGAAGATTCAGTGTTCATGCCCTAGTTGTTACATCTAAAAGTCAAGTGTCAGCTGCTCTATGTTATACTGTTATATTTTATATAACTGTTATATTTTACCTTTGGTTTGGAACTGATAGATAATTAAAGGTGCGCAAAAAACCGCTCACATGCACTTAATCCTATGTTTATCTATTACAGAGGGTTCGTCTAATTGTCTGCTTCATTGGACAAAATGTGATCTAAAATATTTCGTTTCGTGTGTAGTTAGTTAATTAATTAAATACGCTTTTTCGTATCTACCCTTGTCTTGAGCAGGCTAGGTAATCCGTCATCGCGGTTCCAGTATTTGAACGCGAATGCTGCTTAAGGGTGGTGCGCGGCTATCGTAAGACAACTGTTGGCTTGAATGATAATTCCTACTCCGCTTTTTGCAGCCGCCTTCCTTCCCCTCAGTTCTCTCCTGTAGCAGACTGTTCGAACGCTCTTGGCCACCTCCAGAAGCCTCGCGATGATATTGAAAAGAAAACGAAAATTGCCATTGAAAAAGAGATTTGTTTTAGATAACTGCTTTTGACAGAGAAGTTGTGATATTTTACAGATATAAAGGCTACAATATTCATGATATACTCTAGCGCTTCTGCGTCTATTCTTGTTCAGGCGCAAACGCTTTTTTCTTTCTCTACTAGTGAGAATCGTGAATTCGATATTAATGCTAGTTGTTTTTCGGCATCCGTCCACGATTTTTGTTCGCGTATGGTAAGGAAGTTAGGGGTATAAACATAACTTGAGCAGTATTCCATTTAACCCACTTTTGAATAGTGCTTTCACACCAACCTTCTTCATTATGGTTTATTTGTAACACAAACGAAACTCTGACCGGTACTTTTGTTAGAGAACTCAAGCACTGGACTACGGGTAGGCCGCCTTGAGAAAGTTGTAGCAACGTGAAAATTAAGGCTCGGCCTAACCGAAGGATAAGCAGCGGCTCCACCACTCAGCGGTAGTGAACGCAACGCTTTTGACCGAGGTATTTGTCCGTACATAGTGTTGTCTCTTAATATTTTTGCGCTTTTATTCTATTTAGATTCGTTGTGGTATCGCTACTGCTTGTTCTGATTAGCTTGCTGAGCGACGCTAACTTCCCTTGCCAGTTGGTTTCGCTCAAGAGGCTGCTATCCTTGCAACACCTGCGCCGTAAGGCTTGCTTAGTTGTACGGATCGTTATTAGCTATGTAAGGCTGATAGCGACGTTTCGTCTGTTCTTATCTCGCCAATTTTCGGTACTTCAGATGGCTACTTTCGTCTTGTAGCTGGTGGCACCCTCGCTCACGTTTGCGTGTACGGTAGACAGGAATAGGCAAGGTCGCAACAGTAGCCATTCGAGCTGATGCCTCATTTCTAAGTCAAACAGCCAACAACCAGACAAGCATATGAATACGCTTGGCTCGTACCCGTCATTCGAAAGACTAGACAAGCGGTTTCCACAAGTTCCTGAAAACTTACCACAGTTATGCCACTATGTCGATCGTCATCTAATGCTTCATGATATAATCCAAAAAAAATATTCAAAGTCTGGAATTAAATAGGTGACAACATAGTGTATAATATATGATATTAACTGAGAGTAAAAAAAAAGTAAATCTAATGAGCTAATACCTATACCTGAATTAATAATTTTTGCGATGCATTTAGACGTCTGCGGCTCAATGTCCTTCTATAGTTAGTTACTTTTCCTCGACTATTTAGGGGCTGTATCCAAAATTGTAAGCAATCAGAAAACACTAGCCTATTCGTCTTTGCTGTGATCTGTTGGTCATCGTTGACGGTCTTCGAATATAGATTCAAGCACCGTCAATACTGTAGTAGCTTGGTCAAATGACTCACTATAATAATTATGGTCAATTTTAAGATTAAGTCGTTACAAAATCAAATAGCGCTACTAAAAATCCGTACTTGAAAAAAAAAACACTTAACTCCTGATCCAGATACGTCCTGCTAGCTAAAAATTTTCATAGGTAGCATATAATATAATCACTCGATCGAATCAGAAAGGATTCAGCGTTTCGTCGCTTTTTTTTTTTCTTACTAGAACAATTGTTATCTTGAGAGTTATAAACATTGTCATATAATTCAAATTAGATTTGTCAGCTCGAGCATATATGCACTGCCCTTAAAATGACATTGCAGCGTTCTGAAAACGCTCTTACAACGGAACGTAATTTTCTACAATGTCGTATTTACGTTGGAAACTTTCCCACGGTTTACATACCTTTTCTGTACTCGAGAATATATGAAGCACAGGAAGTACCACTATGAAAATAATCCATATGCGCTGTGGATGACGCTTGTCATCCGAGAAGACAGCAAGCAATTCCATCATAAAATCTACCTTTATCTATAATAAAAGTTATCCGCAGGCCGTAGCTAAAGGCTTTAAGCTATAGGATCTACAGTTGTGATGCTATACTCAGATTTGTTTCTACAGATGATTTGCTAAATTTGATTGACGTTCTACGACAATTTATCCGATGTCTGAATGACGTATCTGTTTGAGGTAGTTTACTGGGTTGGAGTCTTCATGAAGTGACTCTCGTTATTCTTTATGGCCCTTCCACCTTTCGATCACCGAGTCACTGAAGTAGGCTGGGGTAGCATTGTGGGATAGCTGTGGTTGTCTTAGGTGAAGGTTGCAAAGATCGCGCCCTGCCGTTGTCTAATCTGGCCTCTCTTTAAATAATGCCAAAGTATCTAGATGAAGGCTTCTGCCAGGTACGCGACTATGGGTGGCCTAACAGGTACAAGCCAAAGTTCGTTCGAGGTTGATGCAGCGATCCTTCGAGCGTGATGGTCTAAGGCACGCCACCGAAGGTCATCTATGTGATGCCCTGCCTCTTACCTCTAAAAACTGGCCAACAGGGATCCCACAACGTGAAGAAGTAGACGCCTCGCTTCGTCTGTCATATGATTATTATTTGTCATCAGCGAGGGCCACAGTAACAAGGCGCTACATTGTAGGTCGAAGACTCGACGATCAAATCATGACAATCCTCCACATCATCAGTAATAGTTTTTAGCAGAGTAATTACCAACTGCGGAGTAGTCAATTTGCAGCAGGTAGAAAGTTTGTCTGATATCGCCGTCGTACTGTCCAGAGGCGCTTTGGGGCGTAAAAGTCAAAGTAATGTTTTCAATACATAGCGATCTAACCGACCAGTTTCGGCTAGTCAGCTTTTGTCTCAGAGTCACCACGATCCGAAAAGCTGTGCGAATTTCGCGAACATCGGACTCGGCCTCGTAGATACTTACAGCACAAAACTTGTTAATTCAGAGGTGGAGCAGAGTGGTCGTATAGCATACATATTTAGTTGTCGTTATCTCTACCTACTTGCCTGTCTGTGCACGGGTGTATGTGTATGTGGATGGACCTATGTATGAGCAAGGTAACAGAATGTTCAACTAACTTGAGCAAAAGAATAGTAAGGCCGTTATTTGTAATCAGCGTATCCACCAACTGCTTTTATTAATGTTTCCGGTCATCCGTCATCTTATTCATCGAATTGTCATAACCACAAATACAAAGAGTTATCTATTTTTGTTCTTCGTCAGCTGAGTTGCCGTACGACCAGTTCTCGGGCGAAACAGGATGGAAAAATTGCGTTTTTTTCGCCGCTCTGTTGGAATAACTTAGCATTGTACGTCATTGTCAAGGTAGGATGTTTAGTCACAATACAGTTCCTGCCATGAATGATAGATTTTAAGACTACGCAAGACTAAAGCTGCTATAAAGAAATTCTTCACTGAACCTGAGGTTTAGATCATTCAAGCTGAGTAAGAAGAGTCGCAGCTCGTAGCTTTCAATAATTCTTTGCGTATTTTGAGATATTTTTACACTGTATGTTTTGTTTGATCCGCTCACATCTATGTTTTACACAGAGGCGTCGTTCGAACAACCGGGCAAGAGCTACGACTTAATTATCTAGCGAGCAGCGCGTCTTTGAAGGACTTTTGCGCATTTAATTCCCTGCGCTGGGATATCCCATAAGTCCCTACAAAATTGGCCTTATGACAAGCTAAGTATGTGGAGCTGGGCCAGCCGTCTGGGGCAGTGCTTAACGGCAGTGCTGGACGTGGAAACTCGAAGCATTTATTTAGTAATGGTCACTGCAGGTAATAGCTTCTAAATGTCTCTTTGCAAGATTACGTACCCCATGATTATGAGAATGACTTCTCACCAGCCATACATAAATCCATAGAAGTGTAGAAAAAAACGGGCTAAATGCCGTCTCAATATCGTGTTTGCTCAAATTCGAAATAAAAGGTATTAATCCAAATAATTAATAGAATTAGTAGCATGTTATTTAAAACCTCCCTTGATTTAATAGAACGAAATATTCAATTTTTCGTTAGCTAAGCCACCATACACCATGCGGAAATGTTTACTGCGCGTTTCTTCTTCTTGCTTAAATGGTAATTTATCTACCGTCTAGATCGTGGTCGTCTTAGAAGTCGCTCACTTAGGTAATGACCATTTCGTCACGCGAAGCGAGCCCCACTGCAACGCCATGAAACGTTAGAGAAAGAGAGGGCTAAGACAGAAGAAAACAACCTGAATCAGGGCTATAGCGGCTGTTACCGGGGTACTCCAACGGCACGCGTAATTTACGCGCGTCACAGGGTTCGAGGCCGGCATGTCACATGCGCGTTCGACGGGACTGTGGGAGCCACGGCTGCACAGATTAGGTGCGTGGTCGGCTGTTTCTACCACCATTACAACTACCATGGAAACGGTTACTGCTTATGTTAACGAGTATCTAATCTTTACTTAAAATTTAACTTATAATGAACAGCCATGAACAACTTTTCCTTTGAGGAAAATGTAGAAGCTGTTTATCACGATTATTTGGCCATGGCAGCGAGCAAGTTTGCATATTGACCATAACGACAGTGCCAGTCGATAGCAGTAATAGCATACTTTTTGTTCTAGTAAAAGAAATATTCCGCTTGCCATCATGAACGCTATTACGTCAATTGATGTTAACGTTAACCGTAAAAACGTTTGCATATCTGCTGTCGTTGTTGAATACTGAGCTCGATACAAATTTGCACGTTCAAATGTGGCTAAACTGACTCTCACTTGGTGCAACGTCAAACATTTTGCCTGTGTTATGGACAGATCTACAAATGATTTATTTTTCGATATTTTTTAAACTTCCAGCCTGTACCATGGCATCGAGTCTGGCGGCTCACTGACCGGCAAATAGTGTCTAAAATTTCGCTCGCAGTCACAAATGAAGCCAATTATATCACATTTAAAAATGATTCGTAATTTGTCCTTTTTATCTTCGATTATACGTACAGCTATTGCTGGAGTTAATTAGTTAACCCGAAACCGAAACCACTGGGGTTCAATTGTAGGTACTCCTTCGCAATATCGCATTCGCAATGTGTCGCGGAGAAGACGCAAATCAGCCGGCAACAGCGAACGCTGCTAGCAAACGAAACCCAGAATTTTACATCGCCCATCATTAAGGACGTGACATTCAACTTTGATGTCGAGAAAGTTATATAACTTGATGATTAACAACACTGACGTGTAATTCACGTATATTAACGTCACAGCGCAGGTCTGCGTTCGTCCACCCTTGCTCCCACCGCCGGTAAGCGGTAGCAACGAGCTAGGTAGATGTTCACTCTGATCTCACAGCCTATATAGCTCGGTGCCAGTTGCCCAACGGACAACGCTGGGACAGCGAATGATCGGAGGATTGATAATAAGTAGCGCGTCTGCTCATGCTCGCGTACCCGTCGCGTTGTTTAAAGTCGGACCGCTCTTTCTGCGTCGGTGTATCACCTTGTTTGTTAAATCCGAAATCATGTACACACACCCATGTGGGAATACATATACATATGAATGCACGTTCTAAACGTATATTTGTCTATATATTACATGCATGACATCGTTCCTCTGTACGAACAGAACGTAATGAGGGAACTGCTCGTGGGAGAGTAATACTGGTCTTTAGAGGTGACGATCAACATGGACAAAAAAGCGCCTATACGACTCCCTATGCTACGCTATGTCTGCCAGTACAATAACCAGCACGTACAGTGAACAGCCATAAGGGTTAGTGATCGAGACGTTAAAAAGCAAATTAATTCAATAATAACAAAGGAAGCGATAGAATCTGAAGTCATGGCAATAAGGGGTGACTGGCACACCCCTTGCTTGACTGCTTGGATGCTTTTGGTTCATGGTTGAAAAGGAATAGGGGATTTCGACAGAGTTTCATTTGGTAGTATTACGTAACCTAACGCTGCGTACATATGTGTCGCAGTCTTAGCTATAACAACATATGTGTATAGTCTACTGTGCGGTCTGGGTAAAATGGTAGGGCGAACATATCGACTCCGACATTGTTAAGATTTGCCCATGCACTGTGTCGCCACAGCTATTTCAAACGTAAACACCTTTAGAAGCATCAAAAATCTACACCGACTGTCCATCATCTAGCTAAATAGGAAACAAGATGGCTGTTTCTTTAAGCGCTCAAGGAAATCATAGGATACTCAGTGCGTTACATCGGTCAGTAATAGATGGAAGTGGTGAACGTCGCTACGACTCGATGATTCCACTGCAAATTTCTCTTCCTTCGACCATAGAAGTCAGTCTGATATCAGTCCATATTGTGTTTACACATTCATAAACTATAAGACAATAACATTTTAGAAATTCTAAATTGAATAACACCTTATCCTAGATAGACCTGTTGCTGTTATGATATAGAATTATCGATGGACTTAGGGAAGCGCAAGAATAAAATAATAATAGTAAATAAAACAACTGTTTGAATATACGATACGTTAAGGCAAACGTCAGCCTAAAAAAAAGCTAAAAAAAAAAAAGCTGTCAGCTAAAAAAAATGCTAGTATATCTAATTTAATGACTATGGGAATTTAAGGACGGCTTCAGTGTCTCTTATATAGTAATAACCCTATGTAATATTGTCTTACAGCGTTATCGAATGAGAAGATTACGTGGCGACCCCCTACCCGAATAATAGAAATGGAAACGAATTCGTCAAGGCATACCTAATCATCCTGAGATTATTCGAAACCACTACAGAGCTTCATAGATTCAGTCCTACGTCATATCAGATTATTTTCATGCGATGTTCTCATTGAAGGCAAATCAACGCTGAGCTACGCCGTTGAGATGTCATACGTGTGTGTTTACCTGCTGAGAGATGATTTAACGTTAACGTGCTACCAGTTGCCCTGCTAAAGCTAATATAGGTTCATTGTTCGTGACAAGGCAGACCTTCTACATATGGATTGATTTTGAAATTTCCCGGGTGTTCCTTTGAATTCCTTTAAATGTTTTGGAAGTATAATGGAACCAAGCTCAGATGTATGGTAATAATTCGACAGAACCGAACGACCCCATATTTAATAAACAGCCTCACACTAATTCGTGTAAAGGTATGTCTGAACAGAGAGCGCGATAGATTATTCATTTTGCTTATTAAGTAGGTATAGTGCTATCGATGAATCGTTATATCTTGCGAAAGACAAGCAGTTTGAACTCAGTCAGTCTTGCCCATCAAGGCCGCCGGTCAGAGGTTTAATTTTTCGTGTGCGTAAATTAGCTAAATGACGACGATGGTGATAATGATGATTACGAGAACGCGTGAACATGATACACGTAAAGGTGTACGTACAAAAATGGCCTGCCTCCCGACGGAGTTGTGCTCTTGTGCCTGATCTTTCTGCTGATGCTTCAAGGCGTCGCTCACTCGCATTTCTATAGCCATTTGTGCGCGAATGCGCACATCGTTTTCAGATAGATCCAGACACGGCCGATTCGCGTCTGGTCAGGCGTATCGATGTTCTCCAGAGGCTGGCCGGTTCTCTAATCATGCCCGGCTTGCTCGATGATCTTTCTCTAGGGAGATGGCGATCTAACTCGAGAACCCCATAGGGTTCCTTATTCGTCCCCTTTCTTCGTCCCGCATTCGTTTATAAGCATTTCCCGGGTGACCAAGTCAAGCGTGCCTGCCCCCGCCTACAGCTACCTAATAATGTTCGCGGCCCAATCAAAGTCACTCTTCCATACACGAACGCTGTGTGTGAACACTGAGGCATCCGGTGGGGACAATAACGCTCATCGAAAGAAGGCGCTCAGGTTCTGGTAGGCATTGGCACCATAGTGAAGCACTTGAAGGGCCTTCTTTGTCCTATTCGGTTTGTTCATGTTCCTCTTTCGTCTTTTGCCCTTCAACCTATTTGAAGGAAAATTTAACCATCGTATACTGTATGGACTTACACTCTGGTGTATGCTCTATTCAATGCAACCGTAGCAAAACTTGTCGCCAGGCTTATAGTTAACTGAGATAAGCCTTAAGGAGTGCACGACGTCGATCATGCGCCAACAGCGGTAACAACTATTGTGGGTTTTTATCGTAGGGAAGCGGCTATTTGACACCGTCGTCGCTATACAAAAGGATCCCATGGCTCACTAGCACAAGCGTCTTCATAGAGCTGAGAATAACCCCATCCTTGTGTCCATACATGTACAATACAGTGAGTACAGCGGACCTACATGCAGCGGCAGTCGTGGCTAGCTAATGCATAACGTTCACCAGACTTGTCGCACACCTATTTGGCTTGCTACGTACATCGCATACGTATTACCTATATGTTATATATATACATAGGAATATGAGAGATGAGCTTGACTTATAAGAATGCTACATATAATATATCAATAAGTAGTAAGAGTGCATTCAGCGTCCCCACTTCTTTTGCCACAAAACTCGTGGAACGGTTTTTGGCATGCAGATTTGTCGATAACCTATATCATTCTTAATATGCTGACGTCGTTGACTATATCGAGTTCTGCTATAGTCGACTCAGCTATGTCTGTAACCACGTCTGGAGTTGGTGACGATTCTGTGGTGAAGATTAAAAAAAAATTGGCCTATCTGATTTGAGCGTAAAAGGCGTGCCAGTCGCGGCTGCAGCATGAAGCCAATTAACCCGCAGTTTTTTAAACTTTTAAATTCAATTTTGAGAGAAATCCTGTTACAAACGCTACCGCGCGTTCATAATACCAAAAGCACTTCGTGACGCTCTTGCGCAACGTTCCACTTTTAGCTGGTACGTATTGTTTAACGTTGAACTTCTTTTAGCTGAGCATACTTCTCACCATTTCTACCATTCCCAACCGGGAGCATCAAGGAGTCGGTTAGTCTTCGGGTCGACGTTCTGTCACTCGCGGTCGCGTAATGAGGAATACGTAAGCAAAGATGTACGCACTCGCTATAAAGAGCACATCATCATGGAACATGTAATGAATGGTCTGACCGAGCAATTAGGTCGAAAGTTGGCGAATTGGCAGCAGTCCAAGAATTCTTTGTGCATTTCAACGATTCAAACCTTCATGTTAGTCAGTTACTCAGGCGAACAACGTAAAGCGACGAGGCACATAACTGACAAACGTTGATACACAGCGCACCAAGCAGCGTTCGTAGCAGCAGCTCGTGAAACTCGCTTCGTTCGCTTGGGTTAGCGACGTTACCGTCATTGTCGTCGTTGCCACTACTGCACCCGTCAGGAAAGATTCAGAGCATGGAATCCATTTTATTACGGACGCCGTCCTGGGTCTCGGATCCCTCACCAATCCGCTTCTGGTGCGTTCGCTACGACTACCACTGTCGAAGGAAGAGCTCGTCGGATTCACACCGAGCAGCGAGTCGCTTCCCCAGTGTTAGCATCCGTACCCAGCGAGCCAGCTCTTGCACCAGTCAGCAGTGCTTGTGCCTGCCAGCACCCACTGCCGTCGCTAAAGCCCATTTAGGCTGACCTGACTCCCCCGTGGTACCCAACTACTGTAAATCTTATTAGGGGATTGCTGACGACATGTGCATGTATGTGTAAAATGTGGGTAAGCTGAATTCGTCCCAGACCTTGTCCCCCATCCGAAATGCTCTCGCGCTATTCGCCTTACCGAAAGCTGCCCAGATCTAAGACCGTGACCTAACTCACAACTGTACTAGCATCTTGCTATGTTATATATAATAGGTATACGTAGTCTCTAGGTTGTATAACTATATTTAGATTGTGCCTTGCCTGTGTGGGTGTATCCATGTCGATGATGGAAAAGGCCGTTCCGTCACTGACATGTGTTGACCAGTTAGCTTCGGGAATATTTGCTGGCCAAAAATGGGTACCAATGGATATCCCAAATGTACACCACATAAATAAATCCGGCCTTAGTTTTGTCCGTTCCCCTCATAACCCCACGCCATCCTTTCCTAACAATCATAAATGATTACGACTATAGGTGAAAGTGTGTTTGTGTCCTTCTGTATATGTTCAGGGTCCTAAGCGGGAAATCTATTACTGCTGCACTATTCAATGAACTACCTCCGTTTCCTAGTCTTCTATCTGCTTTCTCTAAGCGTTCAGTTGCCGATACCGTCCCAAATGATGCGTCACTGGGTACAGCCCCTGGGCTCAAGTCCTCCTTCCTACAACCAACCGGCCACGAATTTCTGGTTGTCCTAAGTCCCGGCACTTCCCAAGCAAAAGCAACTAAAAGGTGCTCCTTGCTCGGGGTTGAGGCCAGCCAGCCGATCTCATACTGACCTGATCTCTCCTTTGCCGCGCTTGTGTATCCTCGGGCGCAAACCCAGGGCATACCACCCACCATTTTCCCCTTTAGTTTCCCTGTCTTTCCATGAGCAAGCCGGCACACAAGTGGCCAGACTCATGCCGCTGCTGTAGCTTAGTATTTGCTAGTGCCTCTTACCCACCCGTACCCAGAAAAACCCTGTTAGCCAGCTGATTCGAGCAAGCAACTCCTCGGTTCTTCTACTGAATTACTACCGCATTTGCTAGCTGCTTGCGCACGGGTACTGTCTGACTAGCCGGCAAGCACTGGCAGTGTTGCTCTTGGATTAAGCAATCTACATTTTCCCTCAAGGGAAACTAAACAACGACAACGACAATAACGTTAACAAACACAATAATAACAACTGCAATTTCATTCATTGCTGCTATAATTCACTCTCTAAATGTATTTTTATATTGGCTGTTTGTTTTTGTTTGAATGAAGGAGAACGGCAATCATTTGAAAAACTTTTGTCATTTTATTTACTACAATTCAAGAACAGTTTTACCGAAAAACTTTGTGCTACAATTACAATCTCTACATATATTTTGCCATGACCTCGCCTACAGCGTACCTGGTGGCGATCTACGCTGACAAAACGCTTTTGCGGCTATAGTAGTGCTATTCAATAATCAGGCTTGATTCTGTTAAAGAAACGATTAAAATCCATCATATAGAGTAACTGATGATTAAGCGTCATATTGTTACGTCGGCGCAAGCATTGTCACGGCCGTTACTAGAAAGACACGGGCGATTGTTGTACAATTTGTCTTCTTCCTTTGCTATTCGCTGCCAAAGACTTGGCGCATGGCTGCCAGTGGTTATCGTCAACATTGGCATCATAATCACGATTCGACAAAAAAAACGTCTCCGCACTACCATACTCAGCCTGATACTGCCGCTATGAATATAACTTGTACACTGCCCCCATCACTGGCACAAGCGTGCACGGTGATTGCGGTGTCCCCATAGACGGACGAAGTGTTGACGGCGAGCAAGAGTCGGACTTCACTATAGCGAGAAGAGCTCTTTCGATTGCAACCGAAGACATTCATGGTAATAAATATCTAACATACCCGTAACCAATATCAGCTCTACAGGAGCTATTTGCCAGCAACTTACATATTCTTGCCAACATCTTCCAGCATGCTGTCGACCCGTACTACGATCCCATTGTATTCGCCTCATCTGTTGAGAAACTCCTAGACAAAATGTAGAAAGTCTGCGATCGTACGAATATCGCAAGAAAGCACTCCATACAAAATCATCATCATATTCTACGCCAATTGAACTTGCCAACCAGCCGGAATGGCGTCGCATGCCATTCACATTTTCCTGCCGTTGTCGCAGACCCAATGTTGGTAGACTCACGAGATTCTGGCCCACTTCGTTATCCTGATAATCGGCACTGACGTCGCCGATTGTTAGCGGCGTGGGAGCCGCTGTCGTTGCACTTCGTTCGTCGTTCTAAAGCTGGCTATCTTTATGGAACTGTTAAGGCAGCCGAGCCTACTTGAATCTTTCATTTGATGTCGGCTCGCGACTCGGGTGCCCTCTGTACACGTGACCGGCCTCATCTGATTTCCTATTTCGTTTTCAAAACGTAACGAAAACACCACCGAAGACTCACAGAGCCCTGATCGTGTCAGCTTTCTGTCCTACCCATCTTCGTTAAAACTGGCGTAAGCAGTCTTCTACTGCTCTACCTTGAACGAGCTCATGACCCAGCTCCTCCGCTAAATGACGCTTGCCTTTATTCACTGCTGTTGCCACCGCCGACGCTGCCAGTCGTAAATGAATGTACCACAACCAGTTCTACCATCACAGCAGTTGCTGTGCCCACTGCGTTTCGCATCGTGGAGCAAAAATGCCGATCGCACCACTCTCTAACCGCACGCGAGTGGCCGAGAGAACTATTGTTTCTATTCAATTTCTGTCTCGTTCCGCCTGCCGCTCCGACGATCGCGCTTTGCTTTGGCTTAAGTCACTTACGCAAGCGTTCTCAATCTATTCTAGTAGCGAAACGGAGCTGTGACTAGTAATGGACAAGTCGTAAGCAAATACAGCCTATTTGCTTGTTGATATAAGGCTGCTTTCACGATGATTGCTGACCGTAAGGATGATGATGCCAATGCTATGATTCAAGCCGTTCGTCCGCCGCTTATCTTAGTCTGTCTTTTGGCCGTTATAATGCAGCATAAAAGCAAGCAACAATCAGCAAAGTAGGGATTTTGTGGTTTCGTTAGCGAACTCCATTTTTCGTTCGACTGGATATTGAGCTATCGCGAGCTGGCGACCAGCCAAACAGCGGATCATTTAAGCCAGGAACAAGCTAACAGAGTGTGGAGATTCAAGGAAAATATGCGGTACGTTGTGATTTCATATAGGCTACTCTTGTCACTCGTAGACCGCGCGAAAGAAGACCCCAACGCAAGTAGATCTTCGTCGCTTCAGAGATCAGGGTTGGATGGCAGAAGATTAGGACCGCTAGAATATCCCGATATCCTTAAAGCCCAACTAACATCTAGCTCGTCACCGATGATAGCCAGCGCTGCTTGTCAGACCGAAGCAATATGGAAGTGAGACCTAACTGACGGTTCGGGATATATCGTTTTAGCTTCCTATCAGGTTTTACTATGTCATGTTTGTCATTCGGTTTAAATACGCTTACCTACGTATAATGCGAATCGTATGGGAAAGGTCAATTTACTATAGGACAAACGCTCTTGTTTTTGTCAAGATGGAAAGGATGAGACGGTAGGCCCTATTTTTGATTCGCCCCAATCTTCTGAACGCATCGAGCCGCTGTTGGACCCCCGACAACTAAGTAGACATTGACGGGCGTTAGCGTTGAATGACTGACAGGTGCTTGGTAATTTTTCGTTCAGAGAGTGAAGACCTACCGTTACCACTGCAGCTGCTCGTGCTTAGAGAAGCTCTGTTCCGGTTAGATGTAGCATATTAACAGTACGGAAATTAACTCGGCTGTTTCACATTGCTAAGCACTGAATGCACACTCTTGTGATATACTAGCCCGAAAAAAATGGTAGAACTTGGCTTACTTCTATGTGTAAAGACAGGTGGAACCCTCTGCGGAATCATTATTTGATTCTTTTTATCTAGAGATCAACAAAGTAACGTAAATGATAAAAGTTCTGTGCCCGAATTTCATGCAATTGAACGTTCAATTCATTTCAGCTGAAAATACAACCCTAAATACCCTACAATCGCGCCTAATAGCTATAAGGTTGGCTGAAATATTGTTAACAAAATAGATAATTTTGCTTGTTGGACGCTTTCATATCTTTATCGTCGACAGGCAGGACCTGAGTTCATCAAAAAACAGTGTTATCGATAAATATTGCTAGGTAAACGGGAGAACGACAGGGTCGTTGTTCGATTAGAATTCTTTTTATGGATATTGGTAAAGAGTTGTGGTCATATCGGAGAATGAGAAATGAGTGAGTGAGTGAGTGAGTGGACTCCTTTATAGTTTTCTTATATATAACGGATGAACGGTTATAATAGATAGTTAAGCTTATGCGATACGGTGGTGGTTTAATACCATCCAGCTTTGACGTGCTGGCAGTCAAGTAATACTTATACCGGAAAGCTTCTTTACACTCGTTATACCTGATTGGCACACCGGCGCTAGAACGCCTCAATGGTCACAGCATGGCTTTTAGTTAATATTTAGATTTAGAAAATCCTGTAGCTGCAACCGCGGCCATAGCGGTTGCCTTCGATGTACGTTCGAACTATCATTTCTTGTACAATTACTTCAATAACCTATTTTGTATCTACGCCCTGAAAGTGTATATATGCATGTACGATGTATGTATATGTACGATGTAAAAAAATTTGACCGCTTAAAAAATAGACCGAAAGAAGTATATGATTTGGTCTGTTCAAGCAAGTAAATGGCTACATCTAGGCGAATTCATCCGGCACGATAACATACTAGAATCCGTTCTACTATAGAGATACTGTCAAACTCATACAAGGTACTACAATTTGTCACGGTCACAAAAATGTCTGCGAATAAATTCGCCGTTTTCTATTAGCAAAAAAAAAAAAAAAAAAATTACGTTCAACACAGTGTCGTGCGTGCATACGTGTTGTGAATAATAAACAATATTTATAGCTTCTATAAAACTTAACATCGACTAGCAGCTATGGAAGCACTTATATATATATATGTGCAGACATTGTTTTGAAGAAAATTTTACTCCAACTAAAAATGGGTGCTTACCATTTTCGGGAATACAGATTCATTGGAACCACATACATAGGCAGCCACTGTCCTACATTAGAGAAAATGGCTCGGAGCACACTTTGCAGGCCATCAAGAACTGGAAAAATAAGGAGTGATTTTTACTATCTACCTGCTAATGTTTGTTCTATACGGGTACGTGCGTACGTCCTAAAAGTTCTGGAATAAATTTCACACAGCTGTTCTTCTAGCTCACTGCCTGTAATAACTACTCTGCTAAATAGAATACATTACGTGCTATGCTCTATTTTACGTACGAGTTCAATGCTTGCTAGTCTTTTTCAGCTCTATATGCATTTCTTTGTCTGCGATATTTCCGATCCACAGTAGTAATGGATGAAAACAGAAAACACGGCATCACTATAGCAACAACCGCCGAGCTCTTCAATAACAAAGGAAATTATCACTACCCGCACACCACTCAGCAGTCATGTCTAGGTAACAAATGGTCAAGAAGAAGCGGTGTAAAAGGAGCTGTGCCACTTTGTCGACATTCAACCTAACAGCCCGATGTAGTGTGCTCAATGGCATTTCTGTGGAGATACCCGGCCGTCGATTACGTACTAAACGCTTGTACATGAACTACATCGTACAAACGTCAAAATTATCCTATACATATTGATTGTCACAGGAGATACTTCCAAAAAAAGTCTTACATAGTGAGTATCCCTTTGGATTCTCAAAATAGCCTATACACAAGGTGACGGTGTAGTTGGTGTCAGTGGGTCTATTTCGTTTGGCAGCCGCCGTGACATCGATGCTTACGTTAGCAGTGAATACTTGCTGAACTCTACAGTCTCGATTATTGGATATTTGAGAGTGTCCATGATCTTTTTCGTCGTTTCCAATTTTGCTTGGTCCATTACTAACATGAAGAGATACTTGAGGCGCCAGCGAACCATTTCGAGTTCAGTCTTCAGAGATAAAACCAAGAAGATTGGACGACATTAGCAACGCCGGTCGGAATGACATTGACGGTGGTGTTAGAAAGCATTGAGACATGGAAATGAAGTACGGGAAGTATATATAGCCAGATAGACGAGAATTAGAGCCAGGCTGAGGAATGAAAAGCGGCCGTGGACTACGAATTCCCAATCTATTCATCTGACGCACGCGGTCGTCCAGACGGAATTTGGATAAAATTGCCAATACGCGAAAGAAAACTCCACGAAGACTGAGCAGACAGCGAACGGCAATTGACGAAGGGCACAAAGGAACGGAACGAATTAGAGAAGGGGTAACATCTTTCAGTCCTCTTTCAGTCTGCTATTTCTTCTTGCTCTACTATTTACTACTCTTCCGTTTTGTAATGATTGGCCTGGCAGGGTGGCCTGCGCAGGCGGGATTGTGGCAACGCCTGAAGGAGTAGGTCTGTTCTAGTCGTAAAGTACTATAGCACCGATGAGTGATTGATATATTATAGATCGTTGCTTGTTGGCCGGCTAACCACCAGAAGATCGATCTGTTTAGGCTAGGGAGCCGAGCAGGAACTCACAACAAGTAAGAGGAGCTATCGGGCGACGTAGATAGAAAGTCAGTTTAAGGCCGAAACTACCATAGAAGTACAAAATAAGCCGAACGGGGGTACTTAAATAGATGCTTACATGACGCAGAGATATTTACGTGTACTTGCTAACGGAACTATCGCGGTATTCTAAAATCACACTAGAAACTTGTAAACTGGAAGAGAATTGTATAAATATGGCCTGCAGCGTGCCAAACGTGCTCTAATTTATTTAATCTCGTATAACGCTTCTTTGGAGCTTAGTAAACTCGTTAAAGTAAGACATGTTTGTTAATAGTGAGACCCGAAGGAAATAATTCTTAGTTAACGAAACTTAATGCAGTGATAGCCCTGCTTACGTTGCCATTCGCATAAAGCAGACACATGTTGGCTAGGCACCGTTCCATTAGATATTGCATCCTGAAAATGTTTGTTGATAAACTATCGTTATCAACAGTCACTTACACCTTCCTTTGTACAGTAAATAGACATCAGAATATTCACTACTCGAGTAAAGAGCCTTGATACTGTTAAAATGAATACGAATAATGTTTAAGCATAGTAACATAACTAGGCCAATTTCCTTAAGCCCATAAAGGACAGCATAGCTATATCGCTGCAAAAGCACACACAGTTCTATTAACGTTCACATCTAGCTATTTAACGATCAGAATTGCCTGCCTTCCTGGGGGTTAATCTGTTAATGACCAGGTGCTCGCATGTCACATGCCTGATATCGCCGTGCACGAACATACCAGGACAGGTAACAAAGAGCCTGCTCTATCTCTTATAAACAGTTTGGCAACGTGACAGGTCGCCGGTTAATTCCTCTCCGATTCTGTCTTTTCGCTCAACCCGCGTGAGCGGTCGTGGGATGACAACGGCGCCAGGAGGAGCCGTCTCAAAACGCAACGCAATCGTAGCGCCATTTATTGTGACAATTAAGATAGTTCTGTACTGCTCGTCATTCTTCTCGAGTGCCCTCTTTCGCTGTTTTTCTCTATCTCGCTCTTTCTGTCTCAGCGTGAGAAAGAAGGATCACGGCGAAAATTCGAAGACTGCCGGTTGAATGACAACGGCCTGTTGGGTCGTTCAGACAGACGAAGTAAGTCGGCGAGAGACACTCGCAGAAAAGAAACGAGGGAAAGGGAAGCAGAGGGAAAAGAAAAAATAGCAAAATATGAATATGAACAAAGAAGCATACGCGCAAGTGATTCGGCGGCCACGTATGTAAGTGCGGGTGCGTCTGCATGAAGGCATATTGTGCATAAGAATGAAGGAATATGCTCTTCCTCGAGGATGACAAACACGGTCCTTGCGCGAGTACCTCGTCCGGAAACAATGTTGGAAGAATAGAACGCTGCATGTATAGGAAAGAAAATGGCGGGGCGCTGGTATCTTTTCACTTCGTCAAGGTCGTCGCTGATGGGCAACGTAATATGTCAAGGGTTTGGCATATAGGCAGCCATTGAGGGAAAGCAAACGATGAACGACGACGATGATCATAACTTGGTTCGTTGAGAATGACCACTGGACGTCACTGTATTGGTACGACGATAATCCAGTAGTCACATGGATAGGTGGCAATGGATAAAATTTTCAGCAGATTTTCCGACTGGGAAGAACAAAGACACAAGTGCAGAATTGTCTGTTCTACCATTAGGCTATCCGTCTCTTCATCGTATATCGAGAACGCACATTTCTACTAAATTGCTTCCCATAAAGCCGGTCGGCAGAGTAGCAAGAGGTTGTGTAGTTTTTGCATTGGGAAAAGTTATTTATCATTAATAGAATAAAAAAGAAGGTTGTTAGTGCGATCAGGTACGAAAAGTCTAAAAGGAAAATTAGGCATGACCGCTGTTAAAGGCTGAAACGGCACTGTTTGTGTGTGCGTGTGCCGTGTAACCCGTTTCTATAGGCTGCTCATTTCTTCGCTACGAACCGTGAGGTTGGCTGGGGAATATTTGCCGAGCTTGCTTTTTGTTTGTTTACCAAAGGATAGAGTTAAAATTTTTTGCTGTCGCACAAATGCCCCCTTCGTGGCTTGGCCAAAAACAGCTCATAATTATGCAAAACATGTTCTTAGTTCGAGGTCAGAGTGTGGGGCCGATAGGTAGAAGCAGACGTGCCACTGCGATTTGCAAATCGATTCTGAGTTTAATGGAACGCGAACTTTTAATATTACACAACAGAAAAAAACCGTTGTTAAATATAATATCTAGCAGATAATTGAGATAAATTCTACTAATGATAAAAACTATAAGTTAAAAAAAAAGCCAAAAACTCTTCTAGCAAAATGTTTAATTAAAAGAGCTGCAGTATTTGGACTAAAATTGCATCACGATTTTCATAGAAGCTGTTATTAAATTGACTCAGAGAAGAAGCCCTAGCGGGGATATAAATTATGTCTTAGCCACGAAATACCCCAATGTAAGTTGGTCGTCTGGTGTGTGGTCCCATAAAAATTGCTGGCATAAAACTTCTACATCCAACGACAAAGATGGCGAGTACGGATACTGTGTACAGTACGTTTAACTCGAAATTTCGACATGCGGAGTTTTCATAGACAAGCCCACCTTATCTTCAAGACCTTGGAGGACCCTCTTTGTGACCAGCGCCATCTATGAGTCGTCCCAGACGACCCCTCATAGGGAAAAAAAGACTAGTTCAGCATCTTGTAGACGTATTCGGCTGTAGTTCGATCCGACCAGAAAACTCACCGAACAACGAAAAAAACATATTCTGACAGTTTTTCTACGAGGGAAATCGTGCGAGGGGTACATACGGCCAGCTTTGGCGACCGCCTCAAAGGGCCGCCGCAACATGGCTCTTGGCTTGTTTTGTCAAGATGGTCGCTGGCGCAGCTGCTTCTGCCTTTACCGCTGCGTTTATTTGTTTACAGCATGACCGCTGCTGAGCTTGCGTTCGCGGTCCCGACAAAGCGAGAGTGAGAACGAGAACTTTGCAGGATCGCTTGTGGGGCCTCGAGCTGCTTGCAAACCGCGAGCGATAAAACCCTGTTTTATCGGAGCACTTGATGTTCACTAGCGCCCCCTGTTTTTCGTCCACTTCCTCTATTGGCGTTCTATACGAATGCTATAGTGTATACATAGAAGCCAAACGTGCTCGCTTGAGTTTGCCGCCTGTGCTTGGAATCAGCGCCACTGATCTTCAACACACCACCACTGTTTCCACTATTGCTAGCTGGCTAGGCAGTCTGGCGGGCTGCCACTCCAGCGCTCACTGTTCATACCCTCAAATGTTCCCTTACCCGCTTGCCAAGTTTTACCATCGCCCACGCCCTCTCCCTTCTGGCAGCAATCTCTTGCTGCTGCTATGGTTGGAGCGCGGACTGGAGTGGAGCGGGTGATTCGAGTTGTTGGTCAGAGTGGGTACGAGTGCGCTTAAAGTAGGACGACCGCATGGTGGTGATAGGTGACGCTTTAGGTCCCGTGCGACGCACTGCATTAATAGCACAATCGACGCAGAAAAGTTTGTTGAATCGAGTTAATTGGAGGGCTGGGTGAGTCTGCTTCAGCCTGGCTGTGCCTTGTTTGTCCTGATGTTAGTGATTGCTATACGGTGCATTTTGGCGCGCAGTAGAACGGCGGTGTTCGAATTCGAACAGCAGTGAGACAATGGAAAATAGTGAAATCGCAGAAGATCCTGCTGCTACACACATATAACAACATATCGTTATAGTGTATGCAGCATCTGGCTGTTGACGGTGGTTAGCAGGCGTCACGAATACGGGGTGTGTATGTTCATCGTTCATATACCAACGGAGAACGATAGCAGGAGTAGCAATCGAAGCGACAGTGAATAATAATTGCAGCTTGTTTCTAGAGGGCTACTTATTCATTAGAATAACAAATTACAGAGGTTCTATGTAAGTGAGTATGAATGTATTTGTGATCTTGCTGGTCGACAAGGAAGAGTGAGTATAGTTCACGAAACGCATGGATCAGCTCTGTCGATTGGATGGTCTTTTCGATTTAAAACAGTCATAGAACAATAGTCGAGATCGTAATGAAAGTAACCGTGTTAATGTTGCTAGATTACCAAGTGAATGGACAGGTCGTATTTGCTACACGCGGCCAGTGGCGTGCCAGCCTTTAACCAATTACTAGGAACCTACTACAGGTTTAGTGCTGGTGCAGGCCAATTTTGTGAAATTGATTCTGGATTGGCGTGTCACGGAGCGTGCGTTCAATTCAAGTGTCTGCCAGTAGAGGAAGGCACAAAAACAATCACAAGATCAACAGCTCCTCATCAAACTACGGATGCCTCGTCGATAAAGGTAAGACACGATTTCGAGACGGAAAAACGCCAGTAGCAACGGCATCGATTGCGCTAATCCAAGCAGTTAAAAGGAACGAATAAATCCGATAACTCGATTACACCTTACGCTGGCTAGCATCCCGCTGTCGATGCAACGCGTACTCAACTAACGTTTAATTATTTTGCTTTCTAATTTGCAAGCCATTTACAATATAACAATGCGGAATGATGAATTGGCGACTGACAGTTGTGGGATGAAGCCCGACCGGCAGAGGGCATTGGCTTGCCGACAGGCAAGTCGGGTCGTTAGTTGTCTTTCGTTGGAGTTTCCATGCTGAAAACTTTAAGCTCTTTGTGGTTATAGGTTTTGAACGCAGACGGAGTTTTTCGTCTTTTCTTACTCTATTGTATTCTTCCTTCATATTTGTTCGATAATGCCGCTGCTGGCTCGAAGTTACCGAAGCTACACCTAACGGGGTCCACTGCAATTGCGGCCGCTCCCGCAGTCGCAAGGCAGCTGCACCTTAACAAACACACGGCTGAATCCCGTTAATTTTAGGTTGTCCCAACATGGCTCATAAATCACCATGCATGACGGCCCTAGCGGCTGACAATAGTAAGTTTAACGAGAGACGTTTTCGGACTCCCACGTTCCTCTACTTGCCTCGCTGTCAAGACGCCACCACAAATGCTAATATGGTAAGGGCTGTCTGCAAGACACACCAATGATGAAACCGGTATCTGTTCTTCTACCGATCGACAAAACTAGGGTCGCACGCAAAAAAAGACCGAATAAGGGAATTATATGGGTTAGTTCATTTATGCCCCCCCTACAAAAGAAACTCCCAGCGAACTTCCTCTATGGGGAACCTAATTTCGAAATTCACCTACATCTACTTCCCAGACAGGTTTTCTTCTCACCATAGGAACTACTTAAGGCTATATTAAAAAGAAAGGACTGACAGCTACCCACTCTTATAGCCTACTGTCCTCCCCCTCTACTCATAGGTGCCATCCCTTTCCTGTAAAAGAATAAATGATAGATAGCTAATAAGCGCTTTGCGAGCTGTTTCGCTGTTGGCATCTATGTGTATATATTGTCGAATAGCAGAGCAATCTGAGTATTTTGGCAGAGTAAGGAAACTCTTCGGGTAGGAAAGAAAACCAGTTGTACGAATTGTACACGAGGAGACATCGACTAAGTACCACTATGGTTTCTGATGATAGAGAAACTAAAAAAGGTATAAGCAGAATGAGTTTTTTAGTTCCTCTCGTTTTGTGCTGTTCCTCTGTCTGTCCTTTTTTTTTTTTGCCTTAGTTCTCTTTCATCTTTTTTGCCCCTTACGCGCTCTTTAGCCTATGCTAAAGCCGCTGAGCTTTCTGTGCGCCATCAGGCCAGTTTCGCTTCGATGGTTGGATGCTGCCTAAGCAGTGTTCAAGGGGGCTGAAAGCAGGCGTACCGTACTAAAAGGAAGTGGGTGTACGAAACGCTAGTAGATCCCATGTTTCCTTGTGGCAAGTTACGTACTGTCCCTCTATAGTTCTTCCACGTGGCCCATCGTCTACTATCGCCTTTGTCGACTACCACCCCAATTTTTGCTCATGTATCTCGCTGCAACCCCCTTAGCATGCTCACAATGGCTGGGGCGGGGAACGATATCAAGTCGCTCTGCTCACTGCTAGTGGCCGTCGTTAGATATGCTGCCGGGCAGCAAGGGCTTGGGTTAGTCGGTAGAAAAGCTCTCCCGGCTCCACGCGAAGAAGCAAGCTTCTGCAATCCACACTTCTGCTAATCCCACTAATTTCGCATTCATTTTTGTTCCGTCTTTACTGCCGCCGCCACCGCCACCGCTCCCGCCACTGCCGTCACCACTTCCACTAGCTACTGCCTCAACGACCGCCCAGTTTCAGGGGAGATCTGTCGTTTGCCCTCACAGCGTCTTCGTCCTATTCCTCGTCCTCTCCCTTCGCCATTTGGCCCCAGTGGTGTTCTTCCAAGCCGCCAGCGTAGTTTCCCGGCAGCCCATTGCTGCCGCCATAGCTGAACCTTTTGGAGTGTAGCTTGAATAGCTCCTCGGTAGGCAGACATCCGTTGGACACAGCCGCTTCATTCTCCTGGTTCTCATGCGTCACTCTCTTTTGCTCTGTATCTACGTTGTTCATTGTTCGCTCGCAAAAAGCAAGATGAAGAGAATCCCGGAGAGATAGGCTGTGGGGCCGACCCCTTGCGACAGAAGCTGCAGTTACAGATTAGTCGTTACTAATCACCAACATGGCCACCTCTTACTCTCGTTCTAGTTTTTCCTGCAGAGAAGAACTACTATTCTCGCCGATTTGCCTAGTCTCCGCCGCTAAAAAAAGCCAGCTCCGCTTTGGAATATCGGCAGGTGAGAGTAGCCGGAGAGTGTAGTAAGCAGGAGTAAGGATAGGGAAGGACCGAGGGAATGAAGGTGGACAGAGCAATCAGGACCAGTGCGAGAGAAACAAATGAATTAAATTGTAAGCACGACTATGGCGACAGCCCTGGTATAATGTGTTACGATGGGTGATGGTGCGCTGCGAGGATCTGCGATTTTAGAAAATAGCTAATTCTGTATTTTAAAGGGGATCTGTATGGCTTCTATTCCCAAGAGTCGTCCGTATCTAGTCATTTTGTTAATTGTATATGTGCATAAGGCTTTTCTGGATCCGCTAATGCACAGTTACTGCAGAATACTAGATACTATAATGGCTGTAAGGGTTTTACCTAAAAAGCAATAGCAGCATCAGGACTACACCGTCGGTGGTGCTGTGGTTTTCTGTTAATGTTAACCAGCGATGGGGCAACTGGTTGTAATTAACCGTAATTTTCCGTGCATTTTATGTTGTTTTTCAAGCATTGAACTACCCTGAGAGCAATGAAACCCTCAACTTTTATACCTGTGACAATAATACAAGCATTACCACTAATCCAGCCGTCTTCGTTATCACTGCGAACGCAATCGATACAAGACGAAGATTCTTTTTATTGCTCATCAGTGAAATAAAAGACAAAATCTGGCAGAATCGATAGCAATTACACGAACACCGATAGATGTTTATATATATTTAAACAGATAACCGTGAAAGAACAGGCGCTTCTTTCTTGTGTTAGAGTTCACCGTTTCGCTCCTATGGGACATACACATGCAATGAACAGTAACCTACTATTGATTTTCCGATGCGCGGTCTACTAGTATTTTATATATGACATAGAAGCTGTCTAGATGGAGATCATTACCATTGCGAATATAACAGATGTTATCATATGGGAAGCGTACCGAACAGCACCAACAAGGACTCTATGTTCCGACTCTTCGGCGTAGTTTAGCGGAAACTAACCTGCTACCTAGTGTTAGAAGTATCCTTTCGTTTGACGGAAATCTTCTTGCTTGATGCCGCCGCCGCTTCTGCTGCTGGACGCCTTTTTTCCCTGTCTATTCTCATTGTATTAGCGGCAACCGTAATAATCGTAGCGACAATGGCTGTAGGGTTGGTTGTACTACGAGTACCTGGTAGAGGCTGCTTATTGGCGGAAAGGATGGCTCCAAGCCTTCGTACTGACGCTTCTGGGGACCTTTTTAGTCGAGGGGTGGTAGCGTGCTTTGCCTCTCCTTTGGTGGCTAGCGTGACGGTTTAAAGTTACTCTGTTTGACAGTATCAAGGGATTGCAGCACTACCAGCAGCCAAGTGTCGAGTGAGATAGTCCCCGGGGAGTTGAAATCTCAGTTTTTACGCTAGCTGACCGGTATACTGCCTGACTACCGGCTGCATTGCTGTTCACTTTGGCCAAACTAAGCAAGAAAGCACGATTTGCCGCGAAAAACAAATCTGAGTGGCAAGCCAGTAAACGGGCAGCCCGGAAGGTTCACAGGGCCGGTAGTGTTAGTTTAGGCCTCCCACAGTCTAACATCTTCGACGTGTGCCATACTAAAATAGGGTAGTTCGAGTCACTACAAATAGGAACGTTAGCCAGCTGCTAGTGTATGTCTGCTGATGGTGATACCAATAAAGCAAGAGAAGTAGCGAAGTTCTGCTGTTGCGATTGAACTTCACGAGAATCGCATTGGTTTTATTTACGGTTTCACCCGTGTTGGGTCATCTGGAGTCAGAAAATCAAAGATTAGAACAGGTGGTAGAGCTCATGACCTAAGGACATGATAGCAAATCCGCTAAATGATTCCTAATACCCACAATACTGCGGGGTAGAAGGTGTGCTAACGCGACGGTTTAATAGTGGTGAAGCTATTCAGTTACCAGACTCAAACTTTCATAACTTCCTGAGCTGACTTGACGGTTGAAGCGCGATAACTGCCCTCAGTGTAGAGTTTTGCCGTCTGCTTGAGCCCCTAATCGATGTCGTTCGAGTGTTGATATTTAGTACACGTTGGGGCGGAGGTGAACAGGTGAGAAACTTGAAGCAAATCGAGCTGAGGCGTATTCGGAGCTGCATGTGTGTCGCTGGTATCGACGACTCGTTTTTGAGACACGGTCGTCGTCGTCCTAGTCGAATCGAGTTAGAAATAAACGACGAATAATCGTTCTCGAGATGGCAATGAAAAATTCTTGAGGTAAAGGAAGAGGAAGAGAAAGAGGACTTTGAGTGAGGTAGTACCTCAGGGAAAAAGCTATTAGAGAAAAATACAAAAGCGTTTGCCATCATTGTATCACGATGGCCATTCAATTGTTGGCGATTCGCCGGTCCAACAGACTGAAAGCGAAGACGCACACCGCAGTAAGTTTCTGATTAAATATCTATTTCGTTGGGTACGAACATATATATATAAACTGATATAAAGTGTGCATACGAAGCGTGCTCTGCTACGATATCGCTACCGCTATCGTATTACCTACTTCCCAGGCATCGACTTTTCCGAAGTCTGTTCTTCTCCCGGGCCGTCCGTGCCTCATGCAATGTTCTTTTAAGGTCAGGTCCAACTAAGCTTTAGTTATAGAGAAGATATATCTGTGACGCGGCCCGCGACTATTTCTGACGAGACTGTCGATGATGCAAAGCTGTCTGCACGTCCCTCAATTCACCCTTATCTTCCAACTCGCTCGATCTAGCGTCCGTGTCTTATTCGCTCTGACTCTTCGATTATTGCCTAGTTAAAATTTGACGTCAATCTTTAGAAGTGATCTAAGGATTGCTCCTGCTCCAGGTGATCTAAGGGCCGCGAAGAGGATTTACTAATCATATGTTGACCCTGTACCCCCAGTAGCACGAAACGATCCGGGAAAAGAGGAATAGGCAGCGCGAGGCTCTGCACGCAACAGTGCACAAATTGCTGAGCCGTATATATACATGTAGATACCGTGTAGAATAAAAGCGTGCAAAAAAGGACTCTCTAGCAGGATTGAACGCTCCGAAATTTCATTCAGCACTTTGATGTTCATACAATTATCCGTCAGTTCTATCGTGTTGACACACTATAAGCCATACCTCCTCGACTCAGGTATTGTTTCCTTTAGGCGACAGTGACTAAGGGCAACAGGCCCCATCTACTTTGTGTCAGAGCTTTTTAATAGACTTTCTATGTGTACGAGTATTATTATTATCATCATCATTATGAGTACTCTCCAATTGACCAACACCCACGGACGAAGAGTTTTGGTTCGAGCTGAACGGATGTTCTTTCAGAGAAATTTGAGGAAGCCGCGAATATAAATCGAAGTAAAATTCTGACGTGCCTGTGTTTTACTTATTCTCTGAGGGTTGAATAATAGGTGGGTACCGTAAACGCCCTTTGTTGAAAGAAACGTCTCGGTGTTCAATGAGACAATGCAGGCAGCGTACGGCTTGTTCACCCTGAACCAATGAAAGATGGTGACGGCGTTGGAGCACACAGCACGCCCAACGGAGCGTTCATGGCCGAACGCCTGTATGTACGCATGTGTGGATTTGGGCGTGGGGCAAAACACTTCGTGGGAGGGAATATTAGATGGGCGGCGCAGCTATATCATTGGCCCCTTTTTTTCCTTTGCTTCCACTTCCTATACTTTTATTCTTTTTTTTCCAAACCCAATCAAGTCGCAATCTAGCTTGCCCAGCCGAACACTCCGTTCCTAGTGCGAGTTGACGGTCCGGCCGGATCTTTACAGTTTATTTCATCTTCGTTGGCGTTTACTTGAGATGAAATAGGGATACTAGAAGTGGACTGTCTAAGGACGAAAATAAGAATTTTCAATGTATGGCGCGTCCATATATACGTTCGTATTTGATATTAATGCAGCCATAAGACACAAGTATCACGGTAACAAAGGCAGTAATGTACAATAGGTAGCTTCATCGTAGATGCAGCAGCTACTACAAAGAGCAGGGACGCCAGCGCCTCGTGAAGAAGAAAAAAGGCTGAAGTATGTTATTGAAAATTGATTATTTATAATAATTAATTATAACGGTTATGGTATAATTTTCGATGATGCGATACTGTTGCTTTTCGGCGACTTCACCTCTTGCAATAACAAAAAAATAATAGCAATGATGATAGTAGTTACTAGGGTAGCAAACAGTCTAAGGTAACATGGAAACAAACAAACGTAAGTGATGTTACCCGATATTTTTTTTATCTATCATGTATATGAAAATACCTCGTTTTAATAAACAGACGACGTTGACTAGTAGAATTGAAGGGTACCCTCATTCAACTATGTAGCTTTCAAACATATGGACCGTTGCTTTGCACTTATCTAACGTTATCGCGTGAATGATTGTGATTTTTCACTGAGTGTAGCTTGGTATGATGCTGAGGTTGATGCAAATGCGGTTCTTCAGCACGAACGCTTATGAAGTGTTCTGGTAACTATCAGACCGAAGAGAATCTTTGTGAAATTGAATTGAAGATCATTTTGCAAGATAGCATGTTTTAGGGGCCAAAGTCAAAGATGAAGCACGGTTGAAAAATGATGCGGCTGGCTTCGATATTCCTTAGCCCATTTAATCGGCTCAAGGCACAGAGAGAGAGTACTGTGTGGTCCTTATAGGTTAACCCACTGGAGCGTTCGAAAGTTCACAAAAATGCATATGTTTGTACGGAAACCTTTAAATTTTTAAGTGTGGTAAGGTCAAACATGCATGGCTACACAACAACAGGGTAATTTGTAATCAGTCGTTTACTGCGTTGATACTTTTGACGTTTGACAATCCACCATCTACAGCCTGCTATCCAGTTAATTCAGTAAAAATCGACGATTTGAAGTTGTAATGAAGTACGTCACACAATCTCTATTCTTGCATACTCCTTAGTGAAATGCTTTTTGAAATCGCACGCAATAGATAAGTATCCATATCTCACAATGAAAAATATCGCCTCCTTGAAAGTAGCACAATAGTAAACAATTTTCTGTATAAAGATCCAGCCCTCTCAGCGTCGCTGCTTACGATAGTGACAATGGTGAAAAGCTGAAATTTATCGGAGCCTCATTCAGCGGCACCATCACGCAATTGGGCTCTGCTGCGCCAGACGTATTTCTTTTCATTTCCATGATTTGCTGGTAAAAGTGGGAACAGACTTTCGTTAGATTGGCGTCGCGGTACGTGATAATGAGGACAGAGTAACGAAAGCTGGACAACAGGAGCCTTGCAGACCGCAAGTTGGGGAGCAAACTACGTTGCTCAGACAGAGCGCTGGTCTATGTGTCTGTAGGTGGAAGGACCAATGCGACAAGAACTATTCTGAGGGTGCATTGAACGCTGCGTTGCACCGAGTCACTGACGAGTGCGAGTCCGACAAACTGCGCAAACCATGAATCGCACAACTATCATGCACTACCCAGATGATGAGGAATCCATCTTCCTCGATCCAGCTTCGTTCCCGATGCAGTACCATGAAATAGATATATATCGACTATTCGATATGTGAAGTGAAACAACCACCTGAGTAACGGTGGTTCTCAAATCGAATCGAGACAAAGGAAAATGAATGGGAAAACAAATTTAACTTCCAGCAACGCATATGCAGTCATTGAAAAATCGTGTGTGCAAGAAAAGGAAATCCTTACAAGAAACGTTATGCGAAAAAAAGACCGCCCAATGTGACTATTTTGTTCGAAGTGACTATCCCATTTTTTGATGAAACCGTGCAGATAGTTACGTCTTGCCAATTGACTGTCATCACACACCTATACAGTATTGCATGGGCCTGAGATAGCGTACGTGATCTAACTTCGCAGTGATTACGAATCGGGGCGTTCAAATGCTCATTACGGTTCCACTGCGACTTCAAGCGCTCATCACGATCACATCTTTCACGTGTTGAAACGCTTGTGATTTTGTGGTTGGTGGGTTCCGTTGCCGTTAGTAGGAACGCCTGTCGCCTCCACCTAATGCCACTATCAGTGATTGTACCTTCCGCGTAATTGTTCTCACTCATGTATAGCGATCATGTACTAATCTTTATAATGAGCAATATGTGTATATATGTTAGTCGTTCTGGAATAGTCAGCATCAAATAATGATCAGCATTACTATTATTATTATTATTGTTATGCGTGCGCAGGTTTTTTACTTGCTGTACTGTTTTATTCAGTCACCCGCCCTCTCTCTTGCGAAAGAAAGAACTCTCACCGTCTGCCTCCGCTTCCGTCCCGACATCGTCTCCAGTCGCTGTTTCTAGGGAAGGTGCCCGATTAGCGTCGTTCACCTAATCGGCTAAATTATTTGATATGGGTTATCGTCGGTCGTGTTGTGGTCTAGCCGGTATTATATCAAGACTGAGTGCAGCCAGTAGACGGAGCTGATCGGTGTAGTTCGGTACAATCTAAGCGCTGAGAGTTCCGTCTGTGGCACGGGTCGTGGCGGCCCGTCCGTCCTGCCGTTAGTGTCGGCGGTATCTTGTTAGGTATTTGAAGGCAGCACGTACGTTCCGCAACACACGTACGACAAAGTTGACTTGCACTACCACTACTACGCGCTCTAGCACTACGGCTAGGACGAGCACTATTACAATGCCGAGCAGTACCAGGACGGTCGGTCTCGCGCGACAGACCTGCCGCCACCTAGAGTTACCTGAGCAAAGGGACCTACGGGAGATCAATGGTAGTATCGGTCGGTGCCTAACGCTGGTGCCGATTTCGGTTATCATCTGGGAGAATAGGCCACCAAAAACCAAGGACGAGATGCGCCAGATTTAACAGCTCTCACGCGCCCCTTCTGTTTTTCATTCCTTTCCTTTTTTGTTCTATCGCACACTGCCAGGTTGCAGCCCTCTATGTAGCCAGGGAAAAGGACAGATAGATCAAGTAAGCTTAGACCTGCTTGGATTCAGCTTCGTCCTGCTGGAATCGACTTGGGTGAGCAGAGATTGATACAACAATGGAGCTAGTCTTGCCCTTATTTCGAAGTCCCTCCTGCTTTTCATCTATGCATTTGTGAGTGTTTATAAATGTGCATGTGTATCTATCTGTATACTTCTATACGTATGCGGGAAGTCTGAATAACATGCATTATTTGTGTCCGACTATGAATGTGATGCGGCACCATGTGCAATGTGTACGTAATCGTTTGCGTCGTTCGTAAAGGAAGGGAGGATTCGAAAATGGAGGGGGGTTAGAAAAAAAAACTGGCGAACGAACTCGTTGAGCACTCGTAACACGGCCTGATAATGCATAACATTCATTCTGAGGGTAGCAATAGAATACGGAAGGGAAGGCAAGGGCATGAATACGAGGCAGTCGTAGATACGCTCGATTCTATAGCGAGGGACGCGTCTCCAGAAGTATTAGCACACAGACACAGCAGCACAGCCATAAGAACACTAATTTTACAGTAGCATAGTTTGATCTTGTTCGCTTGTCCCCGTCGCTTTTTCTGTATATAGCTGAATGGCTACACTGTAGACCTTTGGCGTTGTCAAACGTTTGGCCATGTGGAACTTTCTGTATAGACGTTGCTTGTCACATCGAATGGCTAAGCATACATGTACTGCGAGGATTGTATATAAGACTGGATATATTTGAATAGCAGTACAATTGAATTTCTGTAAATGTCTGTTTTTTCCTTTCCTTTTAGGTTTGCTTACTTTAATAATTCTCGCTAGCTCTGTACACATACGAACGAGACGCGGGCGAATCCAAGGATCAGCGAAGATATTCGTTGTCCTTGGGTATGCGTCGGTATGCTCTGTTAAGGCATTCATTAAGTTGGCACACACAAGAATTGTTGTTATTATTATATGCGTAACACCTTGGCAATCATGACTATGTTTGTGCAATATCTGCATATGAATTGAACCTAACCCATTGTTAGTCTATCCCATTAATAATATTTACCTCGTTTAGGCCATACGATCGTGTGATATAGTGCTCAGCATATAGATTTGTGCATGTCAAAGAGGTGATCACCCGTAGCTGCGATTCGTATGTGCCCGAAAGACGCTTTATTGGCCAAATACATTGAAATAAATTACGCAATTGACAGTTACTTAAGAATAGAAAACAAAATACGTGTGTATTGTACGGTAGTACATGATAACGTACCGAAATATTCACTGTAAGAGCTTAGTCCTGATGATGGTCGCTCGACGACAAATCATTTGTGGCTGAGTATTTCGTTGTGTTATTACGCCCATACTGACTCATGAGCGTCGGCGGTAGACGACAACGTCCTAAACACAGTTACCATCAGGTTTGAGAAAAGGCCTCGTGGAGGCGTATCACATCTAGTTCTCTAACCGATGATTGCTGGAGCAGACGTAATAGTCGACGGGACCCGCGCTGGGGGCGTCTGTCAGACCCACGGATGACCGCTAAAAAATGATCACCGTTGTCGGCGAGAAGTCGATTGGAGTGATGACTCCTGGTAAAAAAAATTAGCCAGATAAACAAGTTAAGCCACGTCACGGCACAAGTGCTGATAGAAAACATGCTGAGCTGGCCTTCTTGTTTCTTGTTTTCATGTCTGTAGAGAAATGGCAGGGTGAACAGTTCACACGGACAAAGTAGTCCTACTTGCTACTAATTTGGTGACTGATCTTTACGCTTCGACTAACCTGCCCACCAACGATAGCAGCGAATGTAATATATATAGACAAATAATAAAAAATGAGAATATTGTAGGATTATGTCTTCAATGTTTATTATATTATAACTAACATAATAACAATTGTCATTCCTGTTATTACCGATCGTCATGATGCGTTACTGGATGCGGTGATGTGTGAACGCTGAACGGCAAATAAACTGGTGGGAATCGATCGTACTAATCGTAGTTCTCCCAACTTACGACCATAATTGATGGGAGACTGAACGCATTTCGGTGGGTTCAAATGAATATAAGTGGCCATCTAAATTGAACGAAATATTTCGATCAACTAAAATCGGCCCTTAAGTTTTGAAAGCTGGTTCCATCCAGTACAGATTTGCCGTAGCTCGATCTGCGAGAAAACGCTACTTGAATTACTAATAGAACAAAAAAAACTGCCAGAAGATCTCGGTGGCCTGAGGGACGGCTGTAGTTGGTCCATCATCAGTTTGTCTCTCTGTTGAGGCTGGTGTGAGTCGAGTTGGGGTTCGCCGCTGCTTTTAAAGCTAACAAAATCTCGAGTTACAATAGTGAACTGTAGCATTGCAATGGCCCACGCTGCTTCAACAATGACATTATCCCAGGAGAAATTTCCAATAGCGATGATAATAAAGTTGACTTGTGCCGCTGCTGTTGTTGTGGAAAATCGCATTCCACCAAATGGCTTTTGATGGGAGCCTTTGGAGTCTTCCTGCAGGGCTACAACCATTGGCTTCGTTGCCTTAATCAGTACGTCGATGAGTCAGTCACTCGATGGGACCCAGCTAGCCAGCAGTTGAGGCTGCCGCTATCGGCCGCCGGTTAGGCGCGATGTCTGCGATGCCCAACGCAGCAAGGAAAAAGATTGGGTTTATTATAGGACATGACATGTAACTACTGTGTTGATAGATCTTGTAAAGCTCTGACGATGACTGTGTCACGATGTGGCCGAAACGGGCGCAGCTAGCATAAACTGGAAGGTCCCTCAAAGCATAACGTTGTGGGCTGCGATACCCCTCGAACGATCCAAGCCGGAGGCGAATCTCACGATTTCGCAGCCTAACTATTAGAGCGGTCTAGCACGCCTAGCGATCGCTAGTTATTGGCGCATGACCACAGACGCCATCATTTTGCTGCGGCTGCTGCTGTTGTATGTAACTGTGCTGAATGTTGCTATTTGTGTGGCGTGTGGGTGGCCGTACCCAAGCGATTAACGATATTAATTTAGCGTTAACAGCCACGTTCCCCGTTACCCCTCTATTCGATCCCTTCGCACAAATAAAACCACCACTACCACTATAGGCTTCTCTTCTCTACTATACTGTGTCCTATCTGACTCTATTGCGGCCGTCCTGTAACCTTCCTTTCAAGTCCCCCGGAACAAGCCTGTGCTTTTCAGGATGGCAGCAGCAGCAAACCGCACTTCTGCAACCAGCGGGTGCAAGACCACAGACGCCGTCTATAGTAACGCCATCAATATCTCGCCTAATGAGAAGGTCCTTCTGTCCAAGCCGGTAAAACCTGCCCGCAAGTTTTATGCAGACGTCGTCGGCTTCGTCGTTCCTCCGTTAAACACTGCGACCACTCACCGATGCAGCCGCTGCCTCTAATATTGCCGCTTGTATCCATACCTCTGCTGGCTCCACTTATGTAGTATAGTATAACCACAGGGTGTTGGGCCGGTGTGCTTAGCCTGCACAGTCCGTATCGCACTCACAGCTCCCATTCCACAACGAAGTAGCAGAATCGGCCAAGTATATATAGGGCTGTCTGGTGACATACACAAATTAGCGACGCGCACTTGTTGAGTTGTACGGCTTCTCACCATTAAGTTCGCGCTAGCGGTAGTGACTGCGCCACCAAAGGTTAGTGTATAGTAGCAGTTACAAGCAGCGGCGGCTATATCATTGCTCCGCCGTAATTGTCGCTATCGTCGTCTGCTAGTGGTGGCTGTTGATTTCTATTCGCGCGGACGTTGTTGGGCTGAGGCGCTAAGTTTGTTTTGCTGAAATAATAGAGAGGGCTGTCGGGCCTGTCCCTTAGATCTTTGCCAGTCTTCGTTGTTGGTGGCGGTCGCATCTGCAGTGAAGATTGTGTAAGTTTTTCCGCTGATCAGCCGGATTCTCCTGCTGCGAAAGGGTCAGCGGATTTGGGTGTGTGAAGGTTATTGTTTCACTGCAGGGACCCACTCAGTCGGCCTGTGCGACACATGGACAGCGGGCAATGAGCATTGTCCATTGTTCGTCTCGCGACTGCATTATATAGAGAAGCAGTTTTGCCCGTCGCGCTTATATCGGTTAACAAACCCACGTGGGCGGTTGTCTATCGGATCGGGCCGCCCCCTCGCTTTGTGTATAGTTGTTCTTGTTGTTGTTGACCACCATCATTGTGTATCTATTCCGTCCCACTGGGTCTTATTCCAGTCGCTCACGGTGCCGACGATAAGTGCCACATCGACCAGACAAGTAACCAACAGTCAGCAGGGTTTGTAGCCAGCTACCGAGCTGGCGAGCCGGAGATGAGAGCGTTTACTTCCGGCGGGCGCTAATTGCACACTGGCCAACTTCCGGTCCCACGACATATCCTCATCGGTTACGCTTGCCGTGGCAGCGGCAACCCGAAGACCTGGCGGGGTAGCGCCTCTCGCGCGCCTACTCTGCCCTTGATACCCACATCGCGTCAAGACCCACAGAAAGGCAGAAAGATACTTTGATACATTTGCGCTAAATTCATCGTAACGGGAAGCGATAGTCGGCCACACAGTAATAGGCACACGTGCCCGACAAAAGTCCGAATCAGATTATTCTTGTCCCAACCTATTCTCAAAAGCTTTGCGCGAGAATCGTGCAGTGTTACTCTAAGTTGTTGAGGGTCGCACTAAGAATGGCGCTGCTAACTGGTTAATGCGCTGAGTCCTGACTAATTAAGAATATATACACTATTACAATGTCAAAAATGATGCCGATCATAAGGCGACATGATTTGAGATGGACAACCGTTGACCTTCGGCGCAAATCATTTCATCTGGTTTCTTAACTCCCTTGCGTCCATGAGCACTGATCACACATACATCGATCTCACGTTTTAAGTAGCCGATGTCCATCATAGGACAGCGGGGCGGATGGGTGGTAAAAACAGTACAATAGGAAATGATTCAAAATTCGTTCAAGCGAACGAACGCCCACCCGAACTATCAGTCATATCGCGGTGTGTAGTTCTACAGTATCGCTAGCTATCTTGTCTGCGTTTCACTTATTTTGCTACGTAGAAAACATAATGATGGTACGATAGTGCAAAAGTAGAAGCCTATAGGGAGGGAGGATAAAATTAAACAGAGAAGTTTTCCTTTTTAGACACTTCTTTAGGTACGTCGTGCATTGTAGCAGCCGAGTACCCAATTGATCAACCGCCCAATCCAAAGAATCAGCCCTAGTGCAAAAGGAAGCCCGCGCAGCGAGCTATCAATCAGTCATTATAGCTCCTGGAGTTGCTAGTAAAGAGGTAAATGTGAGTCGTATCAACGCCGACTATTCCGGTAACGCGCCGCTAGTTTTCATTGCTTTGAGCCGTTTGTGGATAATCGCAGTGGTTATGGGTTTTTGAACGTGGCATATGGGGTGTTGAGAGTCTGCTGGATGAGCAAACCCAAACGGGTCTCTTGTACTTTGCGTGCTACTGCTTCCACCGTTCCTTTTTCCATTTAAGCTAGATGCCAATAGTTGCTGCGCCGGGCTCACTCCGTCTACCGTTGCTATTTTTCTGGTTTGGCTGGTACTCGCATAGTGTCGCAGCGCATTGAAGGCTGGAGAAGAAAAGAAAGAATCACTGAGTAACCCGAGAAACAGACATGAAGCGCTTACTGCCACTGCTGTTGTTACTCACTGTTTCTTTGTTCATTACTGTTTCCATGTTGAGCACGGGTATCTCCCATCAAAGGGATCGGTGGCTACCCATTCGACCATATACTCGCTTTTACCTTCCCCGCACAGACTACGCCCCACTAGGCGTTTGTTTACGAATAGTGACGCTGGAGTGACGAGGGAAAACGATGTTGATCATAGAGAGCCGATGTATGTGCACACGTGTGTGGGCTGTTCACGACTTAAAGCTTCGAATAGCTTGGACATAACTAATCGTCCTGCACAATCGGTTCGGAACGGTTCATACCCCTTAGACCTATACACAGTCATTCAGAAAGGAGATCGCTACCCTGAAGAAAGGATAAGAGAGAAAGAACAGCATAGCATAGTTCGTCGCTCAGTCAATGTTTGTCGAAAGTAGCTTATAACTAGCGGCGGACAACGTAAAGAAGTGTCGAGACAGCACTGAACGGTACCCTTCTGCTTTGAGGGTTAAGCAAAAACGTTCTCCAGTTGGCAAAGACCGACGACAACCAGATAAGTGAGGCAATGCAGTCGGCCTTGCTGCAGATTGAGAAGTATACCGGAGAGAAGCGGCTAATTCTGGTGGGACGTTTGGGATGGTTCAGGGTGCCGACTTGAACAGGCGGGAATTGGCGCTTACTCTTCCATCGAAAAGAACCAAGGCAAACGGTGCTTACTAGCGTAGTAAGGCGGAACAGAGTTAGATGCTCTAGTAAAAACCCTTAACCCTAGACAGGATTTTCGTACCGGCTAAGATAAGGCGCTTTTGTGCTTTGCAACACTGCTGCTACTGCTGCCGTTCCTTTCAAAGCTTACGCTTGAAAGTCTACGAGGGCTGTGGACGTCGACATCATCGGAGGCCACTTTCGCCATCTTGACGGCATTGCAACTCCAAGCACTACAAGCGTCTAGCATAAAGTAACTTAAGACGTCCTAGAAATAAGCATATGTCGCACGCGAAACACAACATGCGAGCAAAAGAGGGACAGCAAGAAAAGTGAGCTAGGGAGCGTTGCGTGAAAAGGCAGACCAGCGAACCCGATCATCAAGCGATCAAATACAACGATCTTGCATCGGGTATTGGGGACGTGGCTACTTTTGGAGACAAGGATTATCGAAGAAACGCAGACGAGCCAACGATACAACGGAAGCACGAACCTATATGGAAGTAAGTGTACCTTGGCAGAGGGGCTTGCATTGAGGCAACGAGAGATACTGATTGGAAGAGGAAACTAGGAAGCGGGGTTAGGAAATCCGCTTATGCTACGACCGACGGGGCAGCAGCAAATCTGCTGCCGTATCCTCGCATTCCTGCACTTTCGTCAGCCACTTACGTTCTTGCGTCCCCGATGGAAGATGGAAAGATTTGTGGGACCGTCAGATCATCTGAACTCCCCTCATTTTACCAATTTTACTGTGGCAGAATTGTCTACGTTACCGCCATTGATTAAGCAAGGAGCTAACAAGCCGACCAAAATGCGAGTTGACTGCACTTTCTTGTTGGGTTCACTTCAGAGAATAGTGATAGATTACGTCGGTCTACTGGTGTGAAGTTTGTACGGAGTGTTCTTCCATGAAGCGCCAGTCAGCCAGCCACAATCTAATAAAAAGCAGAGACCTTTTTCTAAAATTTTCAATCGGTCTTCAGAAGCTTTGTCAGATTCTATCCCACAGCTAGCTGACATTAGTGAAAACGTGAACGGAGAGATACCGCCTCTAGCAACACCTGCAATACCATGTTACGGTATAAACAGTTACAGTTGTACGAGTTGTTATTGTACAGCCGTATCCTGCGGGGCTGCTAAGCAATAGTAGTACTAGGTGTATCTGCGCCCTTCCTAACTGGTTGGCTCCTTTGTAGTTGACGTCGGCATTCTGGGGCAAAAGTGGAAAGATGGGATTGGGGCGATGCGCAGCGGCGCAAGGCACTGTTCTGCTTTGCATTGAAAGTAGCTTTGAGGTGACGGCGTCCTTACTCATTTCCCTTGCAACCGTTTTCTCATAAGAGTTGCAAGGAAGTTGCAGGCCGGACGGGTGAAGGGACATTCTCGCCTGCTCGTGTTGCTAGCCTGTTGGATCCATTCCGTTGAGGCCTGGTCGCCGAATCACCAAGCCGATCGATCGATCCGTCGTTGGATCGTCATAGAAGAGCAGCCGAAAAAAAACGAAAACGAAAGAAAAAAGGAACACTGCCGTCTGGATGAGGCCAAAAAGAACGATGCAAAGATTGCGAAGCCAAACACACAAACCCCCTTCAGTTCACCCGCTTATAGACCGGCGCATTTGTTTGAGCCGCTATTACTACTGCTATTTCTGTCAGAAGTGAAGTAGTCAAAAACACAACGGGTACGGCAAGAGTGAATGAGCCGAAAAGGGTTTGGGAAGACGCATCGAGCAAAGCTGGAGAACCCTCGACCTTCTCCGTTTGTTCAGCTGCCATTAGTCCTTGCCGAGTCCCAGTCGCCGTCGGCCAAGACAGACGATAGAAACGAGCATCGACGACGGAAGGAAGCTTGGGGGTCTATCGTAACAGCTAAAAAATTTCAACTTCAAGTAGACGGGTTTTGTCCGAAGTAGAGAACAATGTCGCTCTCATTGCCCTTTCTGGGTTAAATTTCTCTCCTCTACCTGCTAGGCTATACTCCAGTTAACGATTATCACCAACTATGAAAGAGTCGCGCATGCTGATACCGGGAGTCGCCGCCCCCGGACAGGAAGTTTGTGTGTGTACTGTATGGCCTGGACAGGAACGCAAAGACCAGCGCTAAAATGAACCAGGTTAGCTAACACAGAAGCCTTGACGGCACAGTGCAGTTGTCCCGCACAATCCTCAAAGCCTGTAATCAAAAAAAGTTAGAGTACCTGTCTGAAACATCGTCGTTTCTGGCCCCGCAGCAACTCTACAGTGGCAGACAGAGCTCCGATTTCTACCTTCGTGCCGTGTTGGGCTCTGCCTTAGTTCGACTCTCGGCCTTACCTACTATAGCAGGGGCTTCTTGAAAATACAAAGTAATTTCTCTAATGTAGATCTCTTTTGGTGGATCATGGTTACCCGGTTTTAGTTCTGGTTGGCTAGCTGGTTGGTACGTGACAAGTAGTTGTGTTGACAGTAAAGTCCGAAGGAGTAAATGCTTGATGCAGGGAACTCGTCAAGGGTTAAATGTTTTCGACGGGGCTGCTGCCATCACAATTTCTAGAACGCAAACGTACCTTAGACGCACTGCGGCTAGATAAACGCTGGGGATTTGGTATAAAACGTCAAATCGCTAAAGCTACACTCACTGGTCTTTCATGATTGTATGTACTGTAGATTGTAACGTACAATACGCTTGGATACTTAAACATTTGGAAATATGGATTCGGTCGTACTGAGCTTTGCTACTACGTTTCGGTTTTGAACTCACAGTTTGTATAAGACACTGTTATGTGATTTTGTAGGAGATGCATATGTCATTTTGCGCGCTTAAAACGATTCTAACTCCAAATATCGGAGTTGCTAGTTTTGATCCCAGCGTCCGACGGATGACGTACAAGTCTGAGCGTTATTAGAGCAGCATTCGAGTAACCAGGTACTAATCTAAAGCTGGTATACTTTTGCTGTTGCAAGTAATTATGATCGATTGATTTATATTTGCTGCTAACATCGTGCTTTTCAACTACTTGGTGTGTGTGTGTGTGTGTTCTAACTCGAATAGGACAACGACAAACCCAAAGAGCAGAGTTTCTTATTAGCTCGCATATTCTACAACAACAGTTATTATTGCTACAGAGAGTCACTGTAGCCCCAAGTGAAGCACGCTGCGAAGCTGTAAAAGCGACTGAACAACTACAACACCCAGTCTTCGAATGGGTTTGTCTTTATAGCTGTAGCTTATGTAGCTAGCTATCCGGCGACTCCCATGGTTCCTAACTGTCAACTCGATTTTTTAACGATCGTATTACATTATCTGCACACCTCCAGAGACAAATACATTGACAAGTACAATGATGTGGTCGCTAAATAGTCGAGAGCCTCACGTCTGCGTCGAAGTCTGACCGCCTGTCATTCTGTCGTTTTGCGGGATTGCAGTCATACATCACAATCCACCGAACATTGTGGCGGCTGGTGAGACTTGTTTGTTCGAGGCTGACGTACAACAGGTCAGCGCTGTCGTTAAGGTCGAGCCAGAGATGCTTAGGTTGAAAAGAAATGGAAGCGTCGTTTACTGGGGTGTTGAGTTTGGAAGCAAAGGCTTGCCGAAGCAGCGATGTGATAACTGGGCAGGAGCGGCGGAATCATACGAAAGGGGCGATGAAGGTGATCGAAGTGGGTTAAACTAAGAGACACGACTAGGACTTGGGGCTATCTTCGCCAGCATAGAGTATCGCCTCGGCAGCACGATAACAACGTTTAGTTGTTACACCGTAGTGACGATGATCGTCGTAGCGGTTGTGGCAGCAGTAGAATAGTAGACAGAAGAAACGCTGGAGGAGCTGAACACAATCCACTTAACCACATTATTTCAGTTCATGAAAAGGGCAAAGTTAGCCTTCGCTGTCAGTGGCCTGTGTGTACTGGATCCGAGGACCTGGGGTTGAAAAAAGGGCGGATTGGCCGTACGTCACACTCTTATCCTCCATCGGGCGCCGTCGATCTGTGACTGGTCTCTGTTCCCTGTAGCTCCTTCGTTCGCCACCAGCCCCGTTCCCGATACTGTCCGTCCGTTTCTTGGCTCGTCTGCTCGGTGGTTCATCGAATTTCGAAGGCAGCAGGAGCTGCGAAGGAGAGAGGAAGAGAGTGACGCGACTGCGGAAGAAGAGGAAACAGATATTTTTATTTGAGTTCAATGGATCGTAAAATCGCATATAAATATTAGCTTACATTCCAATTGAGAGAAATAAGCCAGCGGGCGTTGGGTGTTGCTGGGTGCCATAGAATGGCAGACAGAACGAATCGTATGACGGGGAGTGGAGGCGGAAGATAGAAGAGGATGCCAAGAAAAATACGTAGGGAAGGGGCACGAAGCGCCTTGCTGTCGCTTGTCTGTCCATTTGTGCTCGTGGCTTAAAGAACCCAGTATAACCAGCATCCTCCTGTACGTACATTGGTTACGTCTTATAGAGTCGGCAACACGTAATAGATTGCGCGTTCGCGGTTGCTGTAGCGTAAGTCGAGAGGCAAGCAATCGCGATGGCGAAAAAGTGAAGTGCTTGGAGGGGGGGATAAAGGATGCGAATTGGTGGCCTTGTGTAAGCTTAACTGGACAGAAAACGGCTGAATGGAAAGTAGCAAACTCAAAGTATGTAGGTTTTGTAAACGTCTATGAACGAGCAATACTAACCAGTATTAATTCTTTGTGTAGTTTACGACACAAACTACGTAGTAAGCACGGATAAACTACATTTTAGCAGGAAAAGTATAATAGCGAATGAAGCTGTTGCCCTGCCGAGATCAGTGGCAGCACATTAGTTTTAGTAGGAGTCGCCATTGCAAGGAAGACTAAAAACGCGCATTGAAGCTCAGCTGGCCCCGTCTTATTGCACTTTACAGTTACGTCTATAGTTGCTAGAATTCTAGGCTCCGACAGTGCTGTCAGGATTCGTGTGATTGTACATGTGTGTGTATGCTAAGCCTCTGAGGGTTTCTGCCTGGAAGTACAAAACCTGGTAAAAGGCTCCGAGATCTTTCTATTGCTTTCGACTAACGTAGGCCTTGGCACAGATTAAGGCGGGTTGGACGTCGTTCGGACGGAAAAAGACGCGGTGGAGTTTGTGACGTCGGAACAGCGGGAAGCATCAGGGCTACTAGAAGACGCTACGTTTGTTCCTATGATTCCGACTTTATAACTAGTCGTAAACTAGGCCCCACTGGTTACACTCGTCGGTGAGTCATTGGCCCAACAAGACTTTCGCAGTGCTGTGTCTGCATGTGCTTGACTTGATGGTGAACCTTCGTAGTGGTTAGAAGGATCGGTCCTTCTCGATTAAGGTGAGCGCTCCGTACTATACGTGCAACGTAAGTTACTAGAAATAATTGGCCAATAGTCGATATACACTATTTACCGTAAATGAGCAGGAAAGACCGCCAGAGTTAGTCTTCACGTACCTTGCTATTGATGCTTGCTACTGTTGTCTAAGCCTGGCAGCAGTAGCAAGAATTGTTGCGCTGAAACTATATGTAGTATTACTTAGCAAACATGTTCTATAATACAAAATAGTCATAGTAATCGGTATCGTATTGTCATAAAGCCACGAACAATGTTAATGTCTCGATAGTATACAGATCGGCATGAACATTGTGAGTATCAGACTAATCTATAACTATGCAAAGGTAGGTAAAAACAATACTCAACTGTTTTCTATGTACATTTTGGGCCATAGTCTAAGATACAGAGATTATAAGAAATAAGGTGCACATACACAATTCAGGCTGTAAGTGAGTCCACAAAATTTAACGCGCAGTAATCGGAAACAGAACGCAGTGCAAAATTTCCCTCTTGTCAGAGTTTACCGATACTAATAGTGCTTACCATTCTGTAAAGTCATGGAATTCATTGGCCAATGCAACGAATAGCAACCAGATTGAAAGTTTATGCGCGTTAGCATAGTAGCGTCTAGAAAACAAATATGCCAAAGGCCTGCAAGGCTGGCTCGGCAACCTGGTCGACAACGACAGAGTGAACAGAGATGGTATAAAAGCGATGGTAGGGAATGGCCTTCATAATTACGACTGGTGTGTTACTACAGTAAAACTGCTACTTCCGTTCGGCGTCAAAGAATAAGGGTAAAGGGGCAGTCAAATGCATTGGTACATGTACATGACGATGGTAGTATGAAAGAAAGAGCAACTGTGTGCTACATCCAGAAACGTGCTATGCGCTTCTTTCGTCAATGAGGTGACGGCCATCGCCGCTCGTCGTCCACCGACTCCAGCGGGTTACAATTATTCCATGTGCCTTCGACACAATGATCTATAGCAGAAAGCGTCAAGCCAGCCGGCGAAAAGGCTGGCAGGCTGATGGGCGGAGGAGCGGGTGTCGGAGTGAGTAGCTGCTGGCTTCCATCGCATTTCGTCGCGTACGATACATTCATTTGCTCCGTAAGCAGCTAAGTTTCAGCTACTTTAGCAAACCGGAGTGATGGAAATAGAGGGGTAGCGGGTTGGCTGGCTAGATGCTGCAAGAGGATAAAGGCAATCAAAGATGGGAAGCAAGCGATGCCGGCCTACAACCCTCTGCATTGAAGGGAGCTCCACAAGAGAGAGCGAGAAACTGAGAAAAAGGAGGCGAAGAAGACGACTGAGGCTGAACCCTCATTGCCACACTTTCTTTAACTTGTGCAGTCGGAACCGGTTGAAACAGCCGCAGTAGCATGGCCACTAACAGGCTTCTGCGTTCCGCCTTTTACCGCGAGTTACTCACATTTTTTGAGTCAGGCGGGGCTGCAATACTGCACTATGTAACACATACCGTAGCGAACACTATGGGCACTGTAGATCAGCGTGGGGTCTTTTCGCAAGCAGAGCGCAAGCGAAACAGTCGTGAAGGGGACGAACAGCTTATGGATAGCGGGCCTGCAAAAGGGTTGCAAGTATGCCATACTTCTACTACCACTACTATTGCTGTGTTAACCGGGCTGCTCGAAAAGAACACACAGAGTTACTGTTGAGAAGAAAGAACTGCTCCTGCAGCACGGCCACTGCTGCTAACAACGTGACGAACTCAGGGTCCGCTACGGAAGGCGCCTTCGCCATTGTGGCTAGCTCACTGCCACAGGAGCGAGATGACGGCCTGTCGGATAGTTATACCGAGCCTTAACTAGGCGCATAGGCAGACTGCTCAGGCAACACACGAGGTGGATGTCAGCTGCCACTTACCCGGTCGAATTGCTGGGTTGAACGGGCTAGCTAGTTTTGGCCGGTAGTGTCAGAAATCGTCTAAGCCATCTTTTACTGGCTGACCGGCCGCCCGGCCTCGTAGGCTTGAACGTCGGCAAAACAATAACACCTCAGGGGTAGCGAATGACTAATCGTTGCTGTTCTTTCATCGCACCGCCGTGACTGCTAAGCTATTCGGCTCGCTAACAGCAGCAGCAAAAGTAAGCACGCAGACAGGCAAGCAAACGACTGGAGAGCGGAGTCCCGTAGCTCCGTCTAGTACTGAGCTGACTTATACGGTTCTATTTTGTTGTCAATCGCTGACCCTTTTTTATTTTTGCCCTCTTCTTTGCTTGCTTTTTCCTAGCCATCATTTTCTTTTCCTAGCTGGCTTGGTCCGCTAGGACCCTTGACCGCGACAGTGCCGGAGGCATGGTGTTCTACTAGTTGTAGTAGTAGCAGAAGGAACACCCGGAGAGCTAACGGACGTACCGTACTAATAGTGGTAGAAATAGAGAAGGCCGCTTGGAATAGCGAACTGTACGTGAAGAAGTGATGTGTTCTGTTCGCCCGTTCGAGCTGCTCGCAGCACAACCGTAGTTGCACCGAGGAGGTCTTCGTCTAGGCGAGGTCTTACATTTGACCGGTCCGCTTTGAGTAAACAGTTTTGTGCTGAGCGTGCCACTACTAGCGCAGCTACCTTATCCCACGACTGGAACTGGTAGAAGTTGCATGGCCTCGGGTCGGTCGAGGGCGGGTGGCTGGATAGGTAGATGTATGGATAAAAGTACCGTTGCTAAGTCGGGAAACGCTCTCTATTTGTTCACACACGCTCAGTTCTAAAAAGGCCAGCAAGGGATGTGCGGTGCAGCGTGTGCTGGTCGTCTACGACCGATCTGGGGACTGATGACTATTTGCTGGTTGCTTGCTTAGCTTTCATTGTGCCAGTCCACTCTGAGGTCGCTTCTACAGCATTTTTGGATGTTGTGTCCTGCCTCAGTGTGTGCTGCGTCTCGTGTGTAATCATGTGAGTACCAATAAAGGCCTCTTGAATTTTTCTATCGAAACTATAGTCGTCGCGGCCGCCATTATCGGCATCGCTACCCTGTCTTTGCTAACAGAGTCTCTGCAAAGCTTGTACTTGCATCGCGTAGGAATATGTAGCCGTTCTATCGTTTTCACCCTCAAAGGCTTGACGCAATTACTAATGCAGTCTCATACTGAGGTAAGTCAATGCCTTCCTCAGCTAGAAGAGCACTGAACACTTACTCTATCTCTTTTGTGTCTCCTCCATCTTCTCCCAAATCTTTTCTTTTTTTCTGCGTCTGTGCTCTCGATACAAAACCTCTGTCTCTTTCACTATCAGCTACGAGTGAACCGTTATAGGAGGGGGAGGGGTCCGTTTCTGAGAAACTCTGTGGAGAAACTTTATCTCCAGAAAGAGGCAAAGGCAGGCCAAAGACTTCGCGTGGCGGCCCATTGTGCTGAGGTGAATAGCAGACCTCGGCCCCTCTTTCTGCTGCCGTATCTGAAGTCTTGACAAGGCATGAGAAATACGTAGATATTTGGGCTCCTTCGCCGTGAGAAGGAAAAGGGCGGGTAGCGTAGACACAGCAAGCGACACTCGAACGCGGATATCGTCATGTAAGTGATGCGCTTGGGAAGAGATTTGCGGCCCTGGTTTGCGGACATGCTTCGCACATTGCCCTTCAATCCACTAAAGCAGACACAGCGATCCGTCACAGAACCGGCGAGAGTGACGTTCTGTTTAAAACGCGACCAGAGTCGCTTTCGCCAGGCCGTCTGCTTTCTTTTCCACTTTGCCAGTCCATTTCAGCGAATAAAGAAAGTGAGAAAAGGAGGATTTATTTCCCCATTTATTTTCCCTTCACTGACGTTTATTTTCTCCCCCTGTGCCTTTCATTTGCATGCGATTGCGTCTGCCATTATGCGTTATCTAGCAGTTACCTAGTGTTTCCTGTCGTTAGCATGGTTTTTCGATGGTGAGGGCATCGGCTAAACAAAGATGCTCCGCTTACTACTTTCGTACTACATCTTCTACTTATAAGAATGCCCTCAGGCCGACACAGATACATGCCACATGCACGTCGTTAGGTCTCGGGAACAGTGGGCTTGTACAATTTGTTCAGACGACAGCAACCCCAGCATAGTATCGAGGTGTACGTCTGCTCCGAAAAGAGACCGACGATTCTTTGCCAAATTACGATTGGAATTACAGTCGTCATGATGCAACGAACGCACAAAGCACGAAGACGACTGTGTGCGCCTGTGTACAATTTTCATGTCCGCAGAGCTGGTAACGTTGAAATAACACATCTCTGAAAAACCACATTCCGTGTAAAACTGCACTCTAGGCCTACTAGGAACTATTACAAGCTCAGGATTGCAACGAATAGACGGCGTATACGACAATAGCAACGGAGCCGTTGGGCGATTCCAGGTTGACCCTTCGATTCTGTGCAGCATCTAGTATACTGGCTTACTTAGCCTTGCCTCTAGTTGATCTCCACCTTGACCGACGACCATTTTCTACTCAAGCGAAAAAATCAGAGATCCCCTTTAAACTCTCAAGATTTCGAAGCACTGCTATCTGTACTAGCCCAAGGCCATCATAAGCAGCTTCGTGCCATTCCTTTTTCTAAATAGCAATAGCCCATAGGATAGGCAGCTCTTTCCGAGTGCACACGATCACAAGTCGCTTCTTGCAAGCGGTATTCCCCCTGGGAAACAGTTCTGAGGTGTCAGCAGCCCTAACGAAGTGCCTTCTTCACCCAGCCTCGTACTCAAGGTTTCCACCAGTCGTAATCAATCAGTCATCATCCTACGGCGCGGCGTCATACATGTCATGGCCAATAATCCTTGATGACGTTTACATATTAACACGGACTTATATTTACGACCCTTTGGGTTACATAAGTCAGATATGGGTAGATAGCCGCTTGCTGACCATGCTAAAGTCGTTTCGTAAATGTGGGCTAACAATGGCCAAGCAATCGATGATATGAATTTCCCTTTTTGAAGAATCAATTTAGAAAATAGTTTATAAGTCGGTGGCACGTGTGTGTAGTAAGTACGTCAAACAGCTGTTTGATTAGCGGATGTGTACGATCTTATCGTTGCGCCAAATCAATCTGATTGCTTGTAATTACTGCCCACTTGGACACTGTGAATATAGCTAGGTTAAAACGAATAGTAAACTAAAGGAATCAATATATATTTGTGATATTTTTCTGGACGAGGTTATCTAAAATGTTGGTAGTTGTTAACCTGTCCCTGTTTGTGGCCACTTTGCTGAAATGCGTCTGAAGCATTACGGGTTATCGGTGACTCAACAGCTACCATGCTACTAGATATATGTTATACAAATTCATACATACATAACCTGCCGCCTTGTCCCTACAATTCATGCGAGATATGCGTCCGAATTAGCCCGACAGCGGTGACTTTTCTAGCAGTCATATTTTTCGCACGGTTGTCTGTCCGGTCCAACGGTTCAGCACTATGTTTATTTTGCCAACGAATCTACAAACATCCTGACAATTGCTAGTAGCTGCTGTGCTTGCAAAGGCACGTTTTCCTTGAAAAGGTACCCATAAACTGCGTCTAAAAAATGAGAAGGACAACTATGAAATCAAGTAGGCAGTTGTTGTTCGCTGGAACCAACCAGGAAGCGCAGACCGACCTGTCAGGTCGTCTCAGGTCGTTCGCTGTTCAGCTTCGTTGTCCACGTAATGCTCTCTATTTCGAGTTGCTCGTTCTTCGAGCGTACGTAGGACGAACACAGCATTGGCATACAATGTCTTGATCGAGGTTAGTTTCTTCCTAAGGTTTTGCGGCTTCTGCTGCTGTTCGTTGTCCCAGCGACGCGTCCCAGCGTTGCTATCTGTCCCAAGGTACATTTCGAGCGTTTACCCGCAGAAGCAATAAGTCTAACGGCCAGTATTCAAATGTCGCTATCCAACTACGAAAACATCGGGTAGGTTGGCGCTCGCTCATAAATTAATCAGAAGTTTTTATATTATTATTGTCGTTATTATTATTTTAATCAGCAACAATGGCATCATTGTTTCCGATATCAGCATAGTGGCGTCCATTCCACTATAACGACACTGTTGCTCCTAGTACTAGCATTACTCGTTATAAGGGAAACTAAGCAGGAAACTAATCATTTGTCGTTCTGTCCCAGTCAAAGCAACGGGTACGCGATGGAGACCGTCGCTTAAAATGCGATCGTGTTCTGAGTACATGTATTAGTCCGAAGTTGAGCTAGCAGCGCGTCAATGCATAATGGTTCTAAGAATCCATACCTTCCTTCTAATATATGCCGCAGCTCGCTCCAGCTCAACGTAGACAGCTTTAACTTTGTTAGCTGTTCCTTTTGCAATAGCGTAGCATAACTGTGCTACGCAGTACGCCTCGTGACGTTCATGTCTTGCTTGGATCCGCCGCCTTCTAGACCTGCCTCACCTCTGGCAGGCGTTCTGGGCTTTAGGGTCCTCAGGGGGCTTCTCCACGTGCTTCCTCCAGCAAGTATGGTTAGTAAGGAACCAGCGAGCATGGTGTGCATCTATCCGTGGAGTTCGGACTCCGTTGATCGGGCCTTGCTGGTGCTGCGCACCACTGCCAGACGCCAGCAGGAGGCACGGGTACAGCGGCCTGTCGGACGACCAGATGGTTATGCTGTGTATATAGCCAGAGTCGCCAAACGAGTTTCGACAACATATTTTTCATTAACGGAGTTTAAATTAATTTAAAAGCAATAAGGTGAAAAATTGCAGTCTGGCACCTCGTTCGACGGGGACCCGCCCCGCCGATACAGCGCCGCCGAGAATGGACGAATGGAGTGTGAAGCAAAGCTATGGGGAAGACTGTGGGGTTCTGAAGGTTTGCCCGGCTTTCCCTGATCGTTGCGACGTAGTATTCAACTCTTACTACCGCACCCTGTTTCACTGGTCGGGCAGTCGATTTGCCCCTTATTGGCCCTCGGAGAACAAAGCCAGGGCGAAAAGCTCACTGTCTCACTGTCTTCATCTTTATCTTCATTCAGATTCATGTGGAACAACCTAACCTGATACCAGCTACTATAGATTAGCCATTATCTGGAAAACAGCGGACCGATTTGCGGTTGAGTCTGAAAATTATATATGTATCATCATATATGTATTGTTTTTACGTAAGGCCAATAATACAATGAAACCAAGTGCATGAATAGAAAACAAATTAACTTTCATCTTTGAGATTACTAACTGTAGTCCCCGAGAGGCTAGTAAATTTGAAGCCGTAGATATATATAACAGGCGCATACATTTCCGACGATGTTACGTTCCATATGGTGACTCTAACTGGTAGGACCAATAACATCTCATACTTTAAGTCGCACTTCTAACCTAAAGAGCGTAGTGAAAACACCTATTGTTTAATCTTATGTATAAATATGTTATATGTATATATAATTCAGACTGTGCATTATTGTATATATCTGCACAGTTTCAAAAATTCTTGTAGCCAAATGGGATGCCCCATAATTTCGTTCCTGCACCTTTAGTATCTGAGTTCGAATGCTCATAAACGAGCATTATAAAATGCCCGGTTATTGAACCCTACTGCGATCACCAGTTATCGCGTAAATGTTATCTTTTCGTCTTTTTCTTCCTGACTCTCATCTTCCACTTTCTCTGCTTCCTGCCCGATGTTACGTCTCTGGATGGGTCGTGTGTAATTCTAGGCGGTGAAGGCAGTGAAGCTGTGCTTCAATCTTCAACCACTACATCTAGCCAACGGCTTACGCAGCTTCGGTATGTCACTCGTTCGCTCGGCCTGAACGGCCGAACTGCCAAGCACCGGCCAATAATCTTCGTTTCGATGGTGCTAATTGGCGTAACTGGGATATGGTATGCATTTCATAATCATAATAGTAAGAATTATTGATGGACTAGTTGAAGTTAGCTAGCTGAGCTACGTCCATGTGCTCGTTCTTCGCTCAGGGGACGTTAGAAACAAAACTTCGAGAGGATAGTCTGGGCGCTTTTTGCTGCTGCCGCTACTATCAACGACGCCATCCTTGCATATTCCATTAGGTGTGTCATGTTTCTCTATTGCCGTCTTCTTTCCGCTTGCAGCTGTGTTCTATCTACCATTCCTTGTAGGGGACAGTTTCTACCGCCAGCGTTCGTACTGCTACCAGTAAACGTAGCTCTGACAGCCGTACTACAGCTGTAGAGCGCAACCACTACTGCATGTTTGTGGGCCATAGGCTGGCACCTTTGTGTGTATCGAACAGCAGCTTCATGGTGATTCAGGCCGTCTCGATTCGGCCGTTTTTGCACTTTGTTCTATCACAGTAGGAATAGTAGAAGTAACGGCCCAGTGACAGCGCGAGAGAATCATCATCTCCACTTGAACAAATTTTCCACGGCCACATCCATTTCACAGTAGCGACTCGGATGCCCAGAAACAGTGAGCAATTTACGATAGCCCAATGTTCAGCGTTTGTGCTGGCCCATCAAGGATGTGTATGTATGTTATTGGTATGTGTAGCAGTGTTTGCTTTATTGGAGGCACACCGTTTAAATGCAAAACGGACGCCAGCGAATGACAGAACGATGGTGACATCTCAATGGATACTATTCATCGACTGATGCATCTGGCGATGTAATATTATCTTGTATTTTTTCTACAACGACTCATTTACTCAAACAAGCAATTTTAATGATTTTAGTGAAGATACAGTCATATTCATTGTACAAAAGGACAAGTTTGTTCTTATTCTAAAAGAACCTCGTAAAAAAAGTGATATCTATTGAAAAACTAAATTTCTACCGAAATCCTTAGATTATCTTGCAATTCCAGCAGTACCATCAACCGAGGATACGTTCTAACCGGCGCATGCGTAATACAAACAAATAAAAACTTTCCAACGTTAAGCAGCAGCGCACATACAATAGGTTTTTTTCAAAAAGAATTATCTACACTTTCGATATATAATCTATACGTGTGTGTACCATGAATTTGTACGAATTCTAGCATGAGGAACAGCAACCATGAGGGGTTGTTGTATGCGGTATATGAAAGACGATGTTCAGTATAATACTACCGGTTACCTTTTGAGGACAACGGCCAGCAACAGTAACACCAGTAGACGCAATGGCAGTTTCGACGTGCGCCTAGTACATGCGTATCTCACCGGATCGCGTAAACTTCGCACGCTTCCAGCAATACCTGCTTTTTTTTTCTCCCATCTCCTCTGTTGTGCCCCTCACTTGCTCTATAAGTGGCGGTACAAATTAGCTTTAGAGGTCTTTTTCTTTTGTCTCTCTGTTGCTCGCATTCGTTTTGTTCCGCCATTTTTGTCACTCAAGAACAGTCGCGGCAGAGCGCCGCAGCTCTGTATAGCCTACCCGCTGATGCTAACGCCCTTGCTTGAGGCCGGCAGTCTTGTTATGAACGAAGACTAATCTCCGCGTCCGAACGCCCCGCTGACGCTTAAACGGCTTTCGCATAGCAGAGTCCAGTTAAAATCAAGCTTTTAACCAGCGTGGGCTAGTTAAGGCTAGGTCGGTTATAAAGGCAGGACGCCGATGCTGCTGTTTGTTGAAACGGACGGCGTGACTCGGCCTGGTTTCTCAAACCACCCGCCTTTCTTGGTCGGGAGTACACGCGCGTATACTGACCGACTGGTGGTCAAATATGGAAATGAAAGTAAAAATATTAGATTTATTTATTAAGCTTTTGGCTGCCGTCGCACAATCGGTCTCTTCGTGTATTGAGGGCTTCGTAAGGGAGGGGCTGAATGGCCAAGACCAATCCATGTTTGCAAAGTAAAACGGACGAGCCCCCAACTGAGGCTGGGGACAGCCATACAGCACCACTTGCCGCGCGGCCGCCGCATACTCTGCCATCCGCTTTCACCGTTCCCTCTAATGGAGGTATTTTTATGTAAACCAGCCATCTGTGGTGTGAGATACGGCAAATTCATAAGCCCAGCTCTTTTCTTTCTTTTTGCCTTAGCGGCTGACCAAGCGAACGCGGACTGCCAAACGCCTCTTCGATGTCTGGCGCTGGCTGGATGCCCTTTTACTTGCACAGCCGCTTGCCCCCAAAATTCTAACACGCGCAATCCCAACTGCTCCAACAGCAGAAGCACCACTTCTCTCTCACCGAACCCAGTCAAACTCGGATGGGTGCAGGCATTAGCAGGGTGTTGGAGCGGACGGTGAACACAAGAGAAATGTCGAAGCCGCTATTCGTCCCGTCGGGCTCTGGATTGGCGAAAAATGGGGAAAGAATAAGAGTACAGAAATCGGGAACTCTGCTGTTACTACTTAGCTTGCCTTCTCCTTGTGAGGCTTCAGCCATTCCGTGCGAAGCCGACCGGAGCAGCGACCGATCTTAGCAGTACTTCCAGCCAAAGCCAGCTGTCCGTGGTTGATTTTTAGCACTCTTTGCTGAAACCACTGCGACTGGTGATGGTGGCTGTGCTTCTGCTGCTGATGATGCTGCGGCGGCGGCTCGCAGCAACCATTCCGTGTATCGAGGGAAGAAACACCGCCCGCATCGACCCCGGAAAACGAGCCATCAGTCGCCTCGGCCCTCTCATCCGCCCCTTAGCAGGGGTAGTGGTTTGAGCTACCGTGAATTCGGTGCTTTCTAACAAAAAAGTGCGACTGCGGAATATCTTTTCTCGGGCCCAAAGCTACCGTTTACCCCCCCCCCCGCCTTCCGTCCTTCCCACCCGCCCTCAGTTCGGTTTCCCTACGGTTATCGCAGTGGTCTCACTCTCCAACCATGCCTCCGCTGTTCTCAGTACCCGAAGGTACTGAGGCGATGAGGCCGATATCGATAGATCGACACCTCCCCACCACCAGCCGCCTTGCGTTTTGCCTTGTACAGAACTTTGAACAACAGACTTAGAAATAGAGCTGCTACAACTATGAGTGGGTCGCGGCACTATTACCATTTTATTTTTCCTTCCGCGCTAGTGTTAAATCGATTCCTCAGAATGAACTAAATATAAGTTTCCTGACTTTTTGCTTAAACTCGAGTTCTACTTCTTTTGTGCTAGGAGGGGCTGACGATTCGTGTCTCGTTTTAGCTTTGCGACGGCTTCGATTAATAACGGTGGTACGATTGTTCCGTTAGCTATAACAGTAAGGAAAGCTAATTACATAAGGATGCAGGTATCTTAGGTATTTTCAGCGCGCGCGGAGGGTCCTCAAATACAATTTTACCATATTTATCTGTTTGAACATGCTGCAACACGTTTGATGGTGTCAACTCTGCGGCATTATTGTATCTAGCTATAATTGCAACTAAAGGTAGCGTAAAGATAAGTACATTTTGTAAATGTTGGTGATTCAGTGTAAATTGCTATATGTGATTAGTTACTAAGTGATACTTGGATAAGGTTGTTTGCGCTGTTTTAGCAAAATTGAGATTATTATTTATTCCGTTTCGCCGAACGCGCTCATTCAAATTGTACAAAACCATACCGGCACCTTCTGCACGCATGAGGTCATTTTAGTGTACATTATTTCTGGCGTGCTTGGTCTAGCCAGCCACGTCACAGTATCTGCTTGTATACAGTTGCGTCTGAAGTTTTTCTTGACTCACTCAAAACTTGGTTGTGGTAGTACGAAGACGACAAAGGAGGGTGGGAATGTACGCCAAAAGAAAGACTGCTGCCCATGCTTGTAGATGGGCAATATGGATCGAGATCTTTTGTTTGTGGTGAAATATTCATGGCAATAGCCAACTTTGCTCTTTGGATGAATCTGTGTTGGCAAACATTTGATGGAGAAAGAAGGCTTCGGTCGAACCTGCTGTCGAATCTCAAATGGACGATCAAGGATACGATGCCTCAGTGCCACCGCCTCAGCGCCGCCAAAGCGCACCGCGTCAAACAATGTGGCATAGGGTTGTTCTCGTCCACCCTCCAGAGTCAATGGATTGACCGTGGACGTCAACGAGCGCCTATTCCATGTCGCTTTCAGTAGCGACAGCGGAGAATAGAATGTTGCCATTGCGAGAAGCGGTTGGTTGAGGCAGAACAAGCGTTGCGATTTCGCCATACCATTACCCCCTAAAGAAGGGTCCTGCCCGTCCGAAGCAATGGCACTAACGTTGGTCGAAGTGCCCTGGCAACAATCTCAGGTTAAGTTACAAAGACTCGACGCAGAGAAGAAGGAAAACGATGCTGGTTCAGTTACCTGGGCAGCACAGCAGGGAAGATCCGGCGAAGAAGGACCGTTCAGACTCGTCAGAGGATGTAGACGCGAAGGCAACATTGACCGAGAAGCCACCTGAACTAAACCTTTCAGTGGATTTATAAACGGAGACTAGCACTGGCGGAAGAGAAGTAGTTAGCTTATATAATAGTTGGGTGGCTCGATCGTGATCCATGGTGTCTGATGCTGAACAAGAGCACATACGCGATACATGCGTATGAGTGAAAGCGTCACTCCATAGTCTACTGTGAAAAGCTATGCGCGACTTCCGTCGAAACCGGCACGAGGGCACACCTGTAGGAATGAACAATTTGCTTGCTGCTTATCGCTACACACCACCATATACGTATTCTGACAGTTGTATGTTGCATCATTTACACGACGTCGTCTTCATGACCATGTGAACAGTCCAGCTCGTGCTATCCTACAATAAGTATGGCTTCTAGCTATAGTAACAGCTGCTGCTATATGAGTGTGCAGTTTCCACCTGCATGTTCATCTCTGCCAGAAAGCAGCAGAAGCAGAATGAAACTTGCAGCGACGACGTAGTTGGCCTCGACTTCGGCCGGTCGCTCCATCGGTTCTTTCTAGTTTGGGAAACGAGAGGCACGAAGCAAACACACTAATTGTGGGTACACACTGGGCAGCTAAGGGAACACTACTACAGCCAACATTCCGTCGCCACTGTAGCAGCCATCCGAAGGAAACAGGCTGATGCCGCCATCTCTCTCCCTCGTTTGTCATCTTCCTGTTTCTCGTTACTTTTACTCTTTATTCTGATCTGTATGTCGGCGGCAGCTAACAACATTCGAAGTAATGGCACTAGCGGTGGCGGCAACGGTTGAGGCTAGAAAAATAGGCTCCTGTCGGACAGCCTGCCGCTGGACATTGGTGATGGCCATTGGGCCGAAGTCATTGTTGACGCTAGTTCACTCTGGCCAGTCAGTCAGTAGCTAACTGAATCGAGTGCCATAAGCGACGACTTGCATAGATGAGGAAGGGTTAGACTATAGTTGCTATTGTCAGCGTTGTCGTTGTTACACTTTGTGTCGTCGCGTTGCCATCGTTCCTCGATCTCAGACGTCGACGTAACTTTGCCATTGGCTGTCGGACCAACCGGACTTTGTTGGTACGCGACGGAGCTGATGGACAAGCGCAGAAGCTCTAACTTTGCCTTGCAGAGTCAGGGTAGCTGCTGTCTGGCTGGCCCGAGGGCGAAACTACTAGATGTGGCAGCCAGATGACTGAAGTAATGGAGGAAGAGAAAAGGCGCTGCATGCCAGCGTTCGGCGAGTTGGGATAGCAAAGTAGGCGACGGCGGTCGTGGTTGCTAGGGTGATCGTAGCAAAGGGGCTTGCGTTCGGAGGGGATTCGGTTGTCTGCTCGTTCATTGCTCACTGCTTTCCTTCTTGTCGAAACGCGGGACGGTCTGTCAGCATCTCCAAACCCCTTTCCGACTTTGAGTATCTCTGTGTGAGACATCCGTCGAGCTAGCGGCTGCCATTAGCGTCATCAACACGCATCGCAAAAGCCGCTGGTGGCAAGTTGACGACGCTAATGACCGTCTGAAGTGGGCCGAACACCTGCGAAAAAGAAGGCGAATCTGTCTGTTTTGCGGATAAGTGGATAACGCAATAACGAATAGTGGGTGGGGATCGTCCATTGGTTGAGCTAGCTGACGATGGGTCTAAGAAAAAGCCAGTTTATTTTGTAACGCCGAAAGCTTATCGAGTTTCGTTATATTTAAGGGTTACTATGATGCGAATCCAGCGTCATTTGGCGATACATACATGCATACAAATATCGATTGAGTGAATATACATGTTTGATAGGGCCTAAAGGACCACGATGGTTGCAGCCGTCAGCTTTTCAACAAGAGGTCTATCCGATGTCCCACCATCGTACAATTTTCCCAAAAGACAGTGTACGAACCTTTATCTCGACAATGGTGATAGCGCCAGTGATAACCTACCACACGCATGTAAAACGCCAGACTCATAAGAAACTGCTATTGACAACTGCAAACGAATTACCGATGGCGTAGTATACTGGCCTCGATTAGTGTGAGCAGTCTTCAACTCAGCGTTTTCCGACTTCCATTTAAATAATTTTTTCAGCAAATTTCGCACCAGCTTTTTTCCCAATTTTCAAGTTGCCCAAGCAGTCCACGTATGTCCCTGCAACCGTTTTGTCCTACACAACTGCAGTCAGTATTGTGGGCAAACTGCAACAACAGGAATAAGCAAAATCGTCGCTGGAGAAGAGCAGCGAGTGTCTATCTTGTTCTCTACCAGCTGCGGTTCAACTAACTCACACAAGCACAATTAGTAATGAAAAGCGACAGAGGCGCCGATCCTGCACAGTAACAACACCGGGAAATCCGACAGAGGATATTTTCTTTGAGAGGCGTCATCTTTATTTCGATTGCTACGACAACAATCAAATCAAGTACTCACGAATACTACGGTATTATTCTGAGGTAAAGTCCATCACACATGTTACTGAGTCCGAAGAAAGGAAGCTAACCAGTCAGCGACCTAGGCATAGTTTGATAATTTAAAGTAGAATGCTCTTAATAACGGTTGACAGTGTGGGTTGAAGGCGCCAGATCAATGGCTTACGCCGCTATCGTGATTGGTCAGAAAAAGGACTCGAAAAACTGCCGGTTGGACTGGTGGAGTGTCCCATCGAAAGCACAGAAAAAACCACTCTCGACGATAACGATGAAGGAAAAGACGCCATGATGCTAGGCAGGAAAATGAAATTCTCCCAGATCGAATATTTAAATGAGCACGAAAATTATACTAACCGTGTTGCTTAGACGCCGACGACCTAGCCTTACTTCCACTCAGTAGTGGATCACTATTAGTAACAGGAGCAGTGAAGGGCCGGGTGCATCTTATAACCAAATTGCTGCTGGCCCCGACCGGGTCCTTTTTCCCTGTCCGTCTGCTGTAATACCAGCCATCTTCTGTACAAGTCCTGTCATGGGGCAGCTTGTGCGGCCATCTACTTCGTTATATCCTTGTTGATGTCTACCTCAAGCGGGTTGCCGATTATTCTCACTTGCTATTACCTTTCGTAGCGCCGTGCATCCGTCGCGCTCTATTTGTTCGCGCGGCTCGCACACCAGTGCCAGTACTTTGTGCATACTTTGGCGTCGGTCTTGCACCAAAAGCGGTTTGCAGCTTGCCGTTCGTTTACCTCACCGCCACTACGCGTTTACCAGAAAGCAGTGCGCTAATTGCAGTCCTTTTATCGCACTTCTACTCGTCGCTCACAAACCCTGTCCTCCTATGCCGTCAGAGTTTTGCCCACCGCCGTTGTTTGACCAAGTCATGAGTCCTACAGCAGTCCATTGCGCGCCACTGGCTTGCCGATGAACCGGAGCGCCAGCGGAGAGCATGGTTAGTGGCTAGCCGGTCAATGCCGAATGGGAACAAGATAGATGTGAGATAGCTGGAAGACGACGCTTGCTGAGCACTAAAGGCTGAACCAGGCTGCCGCAGGCCGGGACGAAACTCAGACTTCTTCTACCAAGGCTTAGGGGATACAAGACCTTCTCCAAGGGTTGAAGGCCTAAAGGGACTAAGCGGGCAAATAGGGCGATGAAGGTGTGCTTGGAAGCTCATTTGTGGGTAGCGGCAGCAGCGCCGGCGGATACTGCTCCATTTCACTACCGGTTCTACGTGAGTATTTCAAATGTCTTCTCTTCGATCAGACTTTGTGCCGTACCAGCCTACCGTTTTACTATGTCGCTGTCGCTTTGTCCTCAAGTGAGATGGCTTCTCATTCTTTGTCGTTGCGCCGTGTGTGGTTTTCCTTTAACTTGCTTAAGTCAGCTTACAGTCAAACCTGAGAGCAACTCGTTTTTAAAGTTTTTAAAGTCTCGTTTTTACCCTATGATGGTTGCAATTCTTCTAAATAAGAGGCAGCCCTGAATTATTAGGAAGGCTTGTTCTGCACATGGCTCGTCTACAGCAATCTTAAATTGCGCAACAAACGCTTAAAGTTTTGCTGAGAAGGCGCTTTGATCGACATTACCTGACCTCTTTCAACCTAGTGCATCAACCTCACACGTCAATATGGCATGCTTCGCCGATTCTGTCATAGTTATAAGCAGTCAAATAAAAAATCGTTTAAAGAAAACTATATATTTTGCTTGAAAACGCTATGCAAGGCGGCCAGAACTAGATGTAGAACGTAGGTTTGTATTAGTAAAGCTGTGTTGAAGAAAAAAGGTTCTAAAACGTATTGTAACTCTCTGTATTGGTGTACTCAAGAATGTTAATGTAGCTAGCCTCTGATGAACTAATAGATTTATTTCAATTGGTTAATGCGGGTACCGCAAGCGCTTTGCGACTACCGCTCTTCAAACGTAAAGGATTTATATTTTCCAGCACGAGGAAAAGTGAATAAAAAGCATGTACGATAGCTGGATAGGCATTTCCTTCCTTGTTTCTCTTATGTCCCCGTGTGACCCGTGCCGATCGGAGTGCATATAGTGCTGGTTGTGGGCGCATGAAGTGCAATTGAGTGTGAAAGGTATAAAGACGCGAGATCGGTCAGCCTTGATGACCTGAGGACACGCCAGTCAGCCTTGTGCCTGCGGTACCAGCAAAAAGGCAGCAGCTGCCACTTTTACCCTTTACGTTCACTCTGTCAGCATTAGACCTCTTTTCAGTATGGCTGCCTACCAACTGACCTTTTTTCGATGGTTCGCACGATCTTTTGCAATTTTTGGGCAAAACAACGATCCGCTGACTGACAGTTGGTCGGTTAGAGTAAGAACTGACTGGGTCGAGGCTACATTAGCTAGGCAACCGTCTCTAGTTGCCTTTAGTTTTCACTCAAAGAAAACAATCAGCCTGGCAAGGCGACGGTCAATCGGAGATCGCCTAAGGACTGACCGACAGGGAAATGGAGATCCTGACTTCTTGTAACCGGGCCATCTTTTCTCTCGTAGGGGCCTTAGCCTTGCAACCTCGAGGATTGTTCGTTTGTTATCCCCACCCAACCACTTTTTCCTCGTTCCAACCTTTTGCTATCCCCCCCCCCCCCCCCCCCCCCCCCCCCCCCCCCTCCCCCCCCCCACTCTCCCACCTCTCCCCACCCCTCCTCCACACCCCCCACCCCCCTCCCCCCTCCCCCCCCCTCCCCGCACCCCCCCCTCCCTCCCCCCCCCCCCCCCCCCCTCTGATCAAGTTCTAACAGACAAGGCCTTTCTCACAGGTTCATCGACAAACACTCTTAACGCCTCCCAGCTGTGGCCCCTACAAAGCAGTAGCGGCAGTCACAAAGCAAGAAATTGCCGGCCAGCCGTGCCGTTGCCACGGGGTCGAGAACCTAAGCCAGACGAAAAGCAAGCAACGTTCTACCTTCCTCTAAGAACTTTTCTTCCCTTAAATTCCTGAATTGCTCTTCGACACAATGAAGGAAGTGGCGCTGATGAAGGTACAATGTACTTAGCGCTAAAATTGTACCCATTCTCCAGCAAATGCGCGCGAGTTCAAATCTGGCTCAGTCGGCAGACAGAAAGGTTTAGTAGTGATATAGGGGACGAGGGACGAACGGGGCAGAAGACTAAGCAGGAAAAAGTGGAAGCTTTTCCTGGAGGGCGGGAGGTGCGGTGGGTCAGTGAATGCGGAGAGGTCCTAGCGCCTGGCATCGTCAGACTGTACTGATAATAGCATTCCTCTTTTCCGAAGGGCTTCCTTCTCCTCCCCTGACTTGACCTGACTACATTCCTTCGTCGTCATCTTCTTCTTTTTCCTTCTTTTCGGTGTCGCCGTCTACCATACTCACCTTAGGGTTAGTTTTGGGTTCCTGGATTGGCTCATTCGGTAGGCCGAGCAGCTGAAAACTCAGCCGACGCTTTTCGGTCTATTCACCTACGATGCCGCTGCTGTTGCCACCATCACCGTATCGCTAGAAAGACCAGTAAGCAGATGCGGCCTAAAGGACCAAACTCGTATCGAATCCAACTTTATACCAGCATGGCGTCGCATTGACTGTGAAGTAGGAAACCGTATGCTACCTACGTAAAACACCTAATCGACAGACACCAGTCAGTCATGGCGACAATAGACGGACTTGGGCTACAACTATTGGTCGACAAGAAATTATCACCTGTTGGCGGAAGCTTCTCGAATGAATGGCGGTGGATAATCTTCGTCATATTTGTACCATGAAATGTATGATGCAAGGTTTTAAGCATGCGGGTTTAAAGCACGCAGGAAGTAAAATGAAGTATATGTATCCTTGTTTATAGACGTTATAGTAATGCTTAATTACATTTCAATGCTTATCAGTAAGACAGACGTACAGGAGGAAGATATATGTATATATATGTATGGCTGATATAAAAAAAAATCGCATTTACAAATATCATAGATCTCTTTCCTTGGCCCGAAACCGAGCAATTTTCTCTGGCGATGTTTTCTTTCATAACTGCTTGAAAATGACTTTGATGATGAACACGCCAGGACGGAACGGTCGGATTGACCCCAAAGGCATAGACTTGCCAGATATTGATCCACAAAGAGAACACGTAAGAAAAAACGAGTTAGATAGCAACACAGGGCATATACTCTGATCTAGATTAAACTATATAGGTTAGTAATGTAGGATACAGAGGTAGCTGTCGCTTGAAGGCGGCTCTGTGGAAGGGGTCGGAAAAGATCTATCCATTGTGGGCACGCTGAACGCTGCCGATTTTTCTGCACTACGTTGATTCCGACCGTGACGAGAACGAGCCGCTAGCGACTCGCGCTTCTCTCTTTCTATCCTGAATTGGTACATTTTGACCAAAATATTGATGAGACGCATTGCTGATTACCGGTTGTTCCAATGGATCATCTAAACCGTTTCCCTCATCTCTTCCCCCGCCCTTTAGCTCCACTGGCTGCTGCACCACCTTCATATACCTCATCCCTGTGTACCCCATCATCTCTACAGGCCAGCTCCTTCTCACATACGTACCCTGGACTTATACAAGGGGAGGGAGTAATCAGCAATCTTTACGGCTAACGGCTAACATCGTAGCACAATGGTACATGTAGCCAATACGTTTGTACCTTGTCCGTACGTTCTCTCCCATATGGCATGGCACTATCATACGCGACTGCGCCGAATAGACGTTACCTTTCGCAGATTGGATCTGTCTAGAGAAGAGAGGTGCAACGGGGAGGATAGAAAGGAACGTGACAGTGCAGCACTGGGTGGCACCGTGATACGCCAGATGAACACAACATCGACGGGGGTGATGGGATTGATGAAAACGGGCAAGTCGACGAGAGGTCGCAACAGCACCAGTAGCAGCAGCGGGACCGCGACGGTCGCTTGAGAGCTACAGAGCCAGCAACGGTTTGCCAAGAGGGATAATGGCGCCAATGGCGTTTGAGAGAATGATCGTACGGTAGAGGTGGGTCAAGAGTGAGAGGGGATTATTATTTTTACGACGTGGTTTCTAAATTACCCCTGAGGGGAAGGCGGGTTTAGTAGCAGAGAAGGGGGCAATGCAGGCTATGCAGGAGGGTTTCGCCGTGGGGCCGCAGAAAACATTGCCCCCTACCCCCGTAAACCGCGCACGCTCATCCTGCCTGCCGGTCTACCGAGGTCCCGTATTCGCTCGTCTACCCCCAAGCCGCCACCGCTACCTAGACCCGTTTGGCCACTAGGGAGGTGACGGTCACGATTCGGCTTGGCTAGATCCGTTCTCCGTCTGCCTCCCGCCGGCTCCGATTCGGCTGACAAATTACGACTGCTGCTGCGCGATTGGTCGTTGTTCTTTCGTCCAAGTCTGCGGCTGGAGGTCGGTCGGCCTATGACCGTCAACCCTCCCGGTCGTCTACTGGATGCTGTTGGTAGGTGGTCGGAATGAAAATAGTGACGGATACAACTGGACAATAAAAAAGAAAGAAGAACTAAATCAAAAAAACTACAAAAGAAAATTAAGGAAACAAGACAAAACAAAGAGTATAGAAGGGGAGAACACAAGAAGCAGTATAAAATAATTGAATTATAATTTTCCTTATTAATTTTCTTAGTTTTTTTTTTTTAGTTTTAAGCTTTGCTACATATCTTTTCCATTTGTGAGTGGATGAGTAGGTAAATTAAAGCAAACGCGCTGCTGCTATTACTAGTGCTACTATCAATGGATGCTGTGTGATTGAAGCTACTGGGCGGGGTATTCGAATGAGAGTGGTCGTAAAACGACAGTGCAGATGCAAATGCGCGGCGTGGAAATCTAGTAATGACGACGGAAGTACGGTGACGGGAAAAAGCCATATGTCAGAATGCGGTAGTTGTTCGTGGAGCACAGCCCGTTGACGCACTGCGTGTTGTTGGTGAGACACTGCTACTTTAGCGTCTGCAGTAGTAGCTATAACAGCTGCGGCAGCCAAAGAAGCATTGCCAACCACCATATTTCACAATATGCTCCATAAATATTGTGAGAACAAGTTTATGATGGCCTAGTTACTGGAGTAAGTAAACAGGCGGCAGCGAAATAGGGGTCGTGGAAATCATCGCGTTATTTTCGCGCTTCCCGCTCAACTATTCAGTACTTAAGATTGATAACAATGCAAAAAGAAGGACCAGCAACAGTCGCTTGTTATGGTTTGATGTAACTTAGACCCCTTTTTTTGCCTGGCTTGTCGATGTTTCCAGCCGCAAAAAAACGGTACGAAAAAGCATTCAGGTCGCTATTGCTATCGCTGTTTTTGCGCCGGCGCAAGAACTCGACGACCAAGTCATTGTCTGCGGCCGCCATTACCCTGTATCGGACCGCCTGCCAGCTGGCTTACTGGCGACTTAGCTAAAAATTCAAATAACAAAAATCTCGCCACTTGGCTACCTCAAGGCAGTCGATACCACATTAACCGGTTTAGCTACTGGTGGATAGGCTACCCATTGTTACAGCGAAGAGAAAAACTAACTCAATTCGGCTTTACAAGCTTTCTCGTCCCTTTCGCTGTTTCTTTAACTCAGCACCCAGCTGAGTTAAAGCAGCAAAGCTAACACGCAACAGCAGCAGAACGGGAGATAGAGGCAGCAAACATTCTATTCTACGTGCTGCACGTACTGGTGAAGTTTCTTGTGCAAAGAAGCTGCTGCGGTACCGCGCCCATGAAAAAGAAGGCGATGAAGCGGGGTGTGGAAAAGAGTGCATCTGGACATCTGGCGCGAGTCGAGCGCAGGAAAAGCCGGGAGCCTTGGTGGTTGCCGTATGGCTGCCAGCAGGCATCCCGAATGGCCTGGTAGAGTCCAACGAGGGAGTCGGCGACCAAGTAAGCGAGCGAGTGAACAAGCGGCCGACTGGGCGCCACTGCACTTCGTTGCCGAAATCCCTCAGACGGCCGCTGATAGCGGGCGAACGCAGGACGAGCAGCAGCAGCGACAGAGACTGCAGTATGCCACCGCTGCATTGAGATGATGCCGTGGCAAGCAATCAGCGGTGGCAATTTTTGGACGCAAGTTTTCGTACCGACAGTGGCAGCAGCAGCAGCAGAAGGTAAGCCGCGAGTCGACGGAACATCCAAGCATCGGAAGCAGCCGTTACAACCCTGACAGACTGCTTAAGGGGTAAGCTTTGCAGCGAGAAGTGCTGGCGGAGCTGCTACACTCCATCGGTTGGCCAAGTCGCGCTAGCAGCGCTAACAACGTAGATGAGGAGGGCACAACGCCGGTATTCGCAAGAACGTACGGGCCCTTCTATACTCAGAGATTCACACACATTCACATGCAGACATGCAAAGGCAAAGATACCGCGGGCAGGGCAGGGCAAAGGCATAGTGCCTACAGGGGCGGTGTTGCAAATGCCTCTCTGGTCGACATTGTCGTCGTGGCAGGTGGAGGACGCCAGAGCTGTAGAGAAACGAAGCGGAGACGATAGTTTACGGTGAATAGGGTGTTGGCGGTTCTACTCGTATTTTCGCTTGGGGTGTACTACGCAGAGATCTTCTTCGGCGAGTCCGTTGCCGTAGCAGGCGCCGGGGAGTTGCGGCGACGACTCAGCAACCATAGAGCCGCAGTACACAATCGCCAAGTAGTGCCAAGCGCTGGTGGTAGTGGTAGTAGTAGCTGTAGTAGTACGAGGAAAAAGAGGTGTATCGGCAAAAAGATTGCAACTCTGGCACCCATGAAGGTGTCATCCTGTGCCTTTGGCTCAGCTTTCAGTGGTGCCCTTATTCCGGTGTTTACCTTGAGCCTCTCAAGCCAAGTGGACGGTAGGCTTGCAGTAAGAAGACCGATCCCCACGGCCCTTCCCCTATCGCGTTCTCCGGATGAATGCATTCGGGCCACGCAGGGTTCCAGTGCGAGCCCAACCCAACTCACATTGGTAGCACCAGCTGCAGTCGTACAAGCCTAGCGTATATTATACTATTAAACACATACGAGCGAGCCGCATCAAACGCAGAACGCGACAAACAAAACCGTACACATAGCAGTCTTGGAATCGCTAGCATTAGCCTGCTCGTGGCAGCGGACGGTAATGGCTCTAATAGAATAGCGTTCCGGCTTCACTGAGAGATCGACGTACGCACACAGTCGACCGCTGGTCGACTGATTTTACTGGCCAGGTTGTTTGTGGTTGGTGCTGCTTTTTTTCTATTTCTGCGTGCTAAGCTACAATACGATAGTGTGCGTCCCTACCGACACAAAGGCTGCAAAAACCACCCAGCCTACGCGCTTGATTTTCTCTCGACTCATTTACGTCCATTTTTGGAAGACCATCCAAAAAAGAATGCAACAATGGGATGGGATGAAGCGATGGCAAGAGAAAGGAAAAGAAAAGGAACTTTTGGAATCACACGGCGAGGGTGGCCGGAGGCTTGGGTATCGGCGCAAGAACCGTGCGAGTAAAACGGGACAACAGACTGTTTTTTGATCGCTTCGCATCATAGCCACCGTTGTCGATGCTGTCATATTGGTCTCCTGGCCCCTTGCTCATTCCGCCGTACCTCGTCCTTCGACATCTTTAAGACTATGAGTGCTTGGAAAGAACAAGTAGCTGAGCATGGTGGAGGTAGCGCCAGCCAGAGTAGCGCCAGACGTTGAGCGAATACCCTGAAAAGCTCGCTAAAGGAAATAGCCTAAGATAGCAAATATAAGTAGTCAGACGCAAGCTAATGCAATGGACTGGAGGTAAAGACTCGATCACTCACGCATTTGTTGGCTGGCTAACTGGCTGCACGATGGTTAGTAGACAGAAACAAGCCCCGTACCCATTTTTTCCATTCTACCAAACGAACTCTTGTCACAGTAGGATAATAGGCCACTAAAAAACGTGTGGATTAATAACCACGCAAATGGACAAACGAACGACGAAGAAAGTATCAGAGTACACAAGCCAGCTACCATAAATGATCCATGCATCTGTGCGAGCTAAAGAAAAACGTGTTTTGCTTCAATGAGCACAGATACACAATTATGTTGCATTTAAAATGGACAATTCTTCTTGCGTCATGGATGATGCGCACTATGCATTCACCACTATGAGAGGTCTATAACATCGGGTATAATACAGAACTTCTACCTAAATAAGCAATTCGTGTTTTGTTGCTAAGGTGTATGTACTTACGTGTAATGTCGGCACTTGAGCGTGTCGGTAGCATTATTGCGAAACGTGAAATACGTTACTCGATTGCCAATCTGGATAACTACCCTATTTTCTATGATGCAGTAAGACGTTACCTGCGCTTTAGGATATCATGTGTGTCTCAAGGGTTCAATAAGTAATCCTTTCCATCAAATGTGAGGCTATATGTTGAATGCCAAATAACTAAATACATATATCTTCGCTATTATGCATATTAGTTAAATACCAGTCAGTTTGATGTTTCTTTTCGTGTTTCTGCTGCCGTAGAGAAAAACAGATAAGTAGAAAGCGCAGATATCATAACGATTAGGATTCCTAGCGAACACCGGTATCTTCTCATCCCGTAAAGGGTTACATAGCTGTGAATACCTCGTGAATCGTGCCTCCCACAGACATATCTATAGCACTACATATACCTTCGATTGCCTGTACCGACGTGACATCTCACTGTCACTCGTAATCCCGCATAATGCGTCAAGGTCCACAACTGGCCATCTACCATCACATAATTCGTATTACTAGCTTCGCTCATCGTCGCACTCGTTTTCTTTGTTTCTCAGTTGAAGTTGCTGCTGCCCCTTCTGCCGCCCCCCTGCTTCTTTTGGAAGATGAATGTTGACCAATGATGTCGATGTCGAATTAGGATCTCAGTGACCAACGAATCGTCGCTTGATGGGGCCACGTTTAGCTGAACCGGTGAAGCTCAAGTAATTTTATTTTTACTTTATTTTCGTTTGCTTGATAACTTCATATAATATTCACGTGGTAGTATTATTTGTAGCTTTAGTGGTCCTATTGTTATTAATTGATCTGTATTTTATTATTTTATACATGCGTAGGTACTGTCTGAATACCGAATAGATGTATATTATTTCGTTCAGTCGGATAAAGCGTGCTTCATTGGATTTGACCCTCTGCCAGCTTCTCGCAGTTCTCAATCCATCTCGATCACCGCAAGGGCTTACGACCGTCATTGTCGCACATCGTGCTATTAGTGTACATCGAGATACGCGATGATACGAGGGTGCAAGGAGGCTAGACCCGAATTGACCGCGGACAGCGTAACGAGTCACAAACTGGCGAGCCCACCGAAGAGGTCGTCCAGTATTGCCACTCCGTTTGATCGCTGTAGCTTTAAAGGGCAATCGTCGCCCGACGGCTGCGCGACCCCGTGGAGGGACTAGGGGATCATGGATGAAGGGGATATAGCCCAGAGCCGGACAATACCCTTTGCCTAACGTCCATTCGTCCAGTCTCCACATATTGCACTGGAATTGTGACACGAAAATTTACATGACGAAGGCAGAGTCGCCCGACCACACCGGGGTGCGAAGGTCACATTGTGAGACGTGCAGTGATACAACCGCTAAGTGATACCGCACTCTACCTTCTTTCATATGCCTCAACACGCGCTATCAGCGAGTATATCTAATTCGAGTACGTAAACTTAATTCATTTATTGAACTGCGTTAGCCCTCTTTCTCTATGACCCATTCAAATATTCTATGCTGCGTCACTATTACTACAATCTCTATTATTATTATTATTATTATTATACTATAGATGTACCAGACAGGAGCCTAATTATATATATAGGTGCTTGAATGGTAAATAAAAGGTTCGGACGGAGCCTGCGCAAGCGATAATTGCGACATAGTGATATCTAATGGTTCATTATTTATGTTAAACCGTTCTGTTGATTGTTACTTTAGGTCGGGTAGTTAGTGGCGCACTGATGCAGTTAGGTCGAAGTCGGACTCAGCAAAGAAAAGAGGCCTTTTTGACGTCAGTAGAGATGACTTATATCTATGAGATTCTAATACAAACATTTCCTATAATAAATTGTGAACAAATATTTTATAACAGTTTTCGTTAAAAAATAAACTGTAAACCTGAATTTAACCAAAACATACCTCTCAATATACCAGTCAGACGGAATAAACACCACTGAATCTAGACATGTATTGAGCTTGTACGGCCGTTTGTTTTGGCGAAATCTTCCAAAGCACTCATGTTGTCGTTTAGGGAGATAATCAGCAGATATTTTGATATAATCTAGTTTTTTTTGAGATTTAGCTACCAAGTGAATTTGTCAAACAAGGGGTTAGGGAACCCTTGAACAATTCATATTTGGGCCAACAACATTTAACATTTTATCCCTCTCCTATCCGGAACGTGCGTGACTGCAAATATTGAAAATGTACGTGCCTCTCACAAGTTGAACTCGAAACGATACTGAGTAACTTGCAAACATCTACACTGAGCTATAATTCTTTATTCATTCTCAATAAATTTTAAGTAATTTATCGTCGAGCAATCGTCACTGTATAAATACTACTTGCTAATCTGTCGTTGTATACAGATCTCTAGCCCCTAATCATTTTGTGAAAGCCATCATTTGTCATACTCTTCTAATATTTGATAGGTTAAAATTACAAAACAATTTTTCTTTGCACCGTAATTGAATAGCTATCATAAGGGAAATGCTTCACAGCTCAAAGCTTAAATAAGGTTTTAGATTAAAACTATGGATAGGTTGTGCTTATATCCAGGCTAAATGTCAAACAGGAGTGGCAACGAAGCATCTCCTGCATCTATCACCCATATACACACACATTAATGAATAAGCAAGGTCTCTTATTCTGCTTTGGAAAGCGCCCAAACCTTGAGTACTTACTTGCTAGAACGGTGGACTACTTAAGCATAGTTGTCTTCGGATGTTCTACTTTTAAGATTTGCTTCGTAAGTTACATTGAGCTTTGCCTTTTGGGATAACTGCCGAATACACAGCAAAGAGGTCTCATCCGTCGTACACATCCGTTCGTGGCTTCCCAATGACCACTGTCCATACGTATTCACTCCCCACCCACCTGACTGACCGGAGGAAGGGTTCACTCGTCAATGCTGTCCAACTCCCACGCACCACCATCTACTCACTTTAACTTCCGGCAGCAACAGCAGTAGTAGTACATGTGGTAAAAAGTACCACCTCAACACTCAGTTGACTTTCCTGTTGTAGCCTGGCCGTTGCACTCCCAATGCCCCAATGCAAGTCCTTAGCAGCTGCAGTGCCGACGAGGAATCATATCTTGTCCTGGGTTTAAGCTAGGCCTTCTTTACAGGGGCGATTAAAAGATGGCTCTTTTCTCTTGTGCTAGAATTTACCCTAGCAATACATAGAATAGATGTGGTACATGGCGCGGCACTCGAAGACAACCAGGGCACCCGTACCTACCGCTTCCCGCACTTTGCCCTCTTTAAGCCAGCACAGAGATATCGGTCTAATCCCAGATGTCTTCCCCCGTTCGAAGTCCTCATGCCCAGGTTATTCTTCGCCTCCTTTCCTCCTACCCTCGTTTTTTTTGGTGTAGGCCAGACTTCATCATGACTTCCGGTGGCCAGTCCGACGCTGCTATTGCTCCTGCCTTAGATGATGACTAACGACACCACTTCGTTCATTGAGATTCGCAATTGCTTCGCTGTGAGTTTCAATGTTTGTTAGCTTATGATGCCGCAGCCAGCTGTAGGACCGAAACGAAATGTGTCGAGTTTTACGTTCGGTATGGCTGTTACGAATCCCATCGGCGGACCGAAAACTAACTGCTTTTTCTGGTGTTTGTATCCAGCTTTCTCGCCACTGCAGCGCCGTTTTTCTAACAACAATTTTGTTCGATTCGTTCTATTTCCCCTCTCCCTTCGTCGTGAGACTACGAGGGGCAATAGCCCTTGACGACCGTGAGAGAGGAGTCATTGTACATCAATAAACATATCGTTGTCATCGTTTTTCGAGCGACAAAAGCGAAGGCATCCTCATCCGACAGCGGAAACGAACGAGAAGCGAAGCAGTTGGTGGGATGGATATCGTCAGGGCGTCTCTGAAACTTATGCGACGGTACGGAAAAATCGCGCAAATACAGAGAGGCCCCAAAACAAGCCGGATACAGTGGTGTGGAGAAATAGGCTGAGGAACGGCATTGATATAAGAAGTTGTTGTACTATTATTATTACTACCGATAAGAGGGCTAAAAGCAACGGGCGTGCACTCTAATCCCTCCATCTAAAGAGAAGTAGCAATCCGCCAGAAGGCCACGCGCAGTTCTATACACAGTTTTCTTCGTCTTCTCGTTGTTCGCTTGCTGCTACTGCCGAAACTGCTGGCGACGATACAGTCGATCGGCTCGACTAGGTCTTCTCCTCGAAGCTCTGAGAGGCGATAGGCAAAGGCGGGGGCCAGCCTTTTGTCGGTGCTTCACTTTTCTTCCCACTACTGGACGAGGTTCCCCTTGCTCTTGCCGCCGATGCCGCAACCGCTACTATTTCTTCTGTTGCCCTTTGCTACTGGTGTTGTTATTGTCGTTTCTGCCGCTACTTGAACGACACCAATACGATTGATGAAGGTTGCAATCAGCTGCTTAATGAGATCGGATTGCTAAGAAGCAAACACTATGGATCACACAGCCCTAAAGAAAGCGTCAAATCGCTCTCAAAGATAGCGCCAATCAAACACATCGCACGCGTCACGTACGCATACAAGTATATGCGTACCCACGTGAACTCACTGAGCGACTGATTATACACACAACGAATAAATGAAAAGCTACGAGAACCCAACTGCATATTCATCCGTTGTTAGTGGTGTTGTTACGTGCTTGAAACACGCACACGTATAAGCGTCAAGGATATAGCTCGCGAAGAATTCAAATACTACAAATCGAACACATATACAGGGCCGAAACTTTTAGATACGAATGCCGAAACGATCGGCAGGACACTGCAGGATGTCTTCCTTTACTTGCTTTGCGAGCTCTTCCATGGTATCCCCCATTCCTGACCCGTTGTGAGTCATCGCTAAGCAAATAACCAACATTAGTTTTCTTTTTATTGAACATATAGCAAGGTAGCTAGATAGACAGACGCTCAACTCGAGATCCTGTTTAGGCCTATGTACACATGGCGCGAGTCAGCGTGTTCGTAAGGTGCGCACAATGGCTTGCCTGAGCTTATTTTACTCGTAGAATTGTGTGTTGGTCAAATCACCATTACAATAAAGATTGCAACGTTTCTATGTAGGACCAGCTAAGCCCACTTTAGCAGCCACTTAAAGCCGCCCCGCCAATACCCTATTGCTTGTTATTTAGATACAGTATTTTGTCCAGCATGCCGTACCTGCTGGCCCCACCCTTCGCCTTGGCCCCATTTGATTTTGTTAGCCGAACCACATGAATGCCCGCTCGTTAGTACGTTGTTTTTTCGGTGACCCAATCGTTTGTCGTGACTTCATTCATAGGACGCAATTGTGCCATTTCCTGCATAACGTTCCGTATGTAATCCTACGTATGTAATCCTATGGGGTGCACGTGCATTCTGTTAACGGTGGAAATCAAAATAAAAATAACTGATAGGTGTTTTATTGCTGCTATAGTGGAGAATGTTGTAAATATACAATTTGATAGATAGGTCGAATACATGCACATGCAGGGAAATTGTCACGTAGCCTTGTATCCGTGCTAAGTCTACTTTTGCAGGTTTTATGGAAGCAGTTGCTTTGCGACTATGTGTATCCCGTAAAAGGCCTGTAACCCTACAAGTGCTAATTGCGCTATTCTGCTACACCTGTCACACTTGGTACGCTGGTATGGGACAATAATTGAAAACTACTTGTTTTTTAGGTAACGCTCGCTTAGTATGTGCAGCTCCAGGAACCACTTGTCGCCATCATTTCCACGTTTAATTGTTTGTAGCACGAGAAGCACAGCCGTATTTACACTTAGCTTTAAAAAAAACTGTCACACCTATGCAGGGTTTTCGAAAAGGGAGCGCTGCACCGGATCGCTTAGGCAAATAGGAAAATATCGGCAAGTTGTAGCGATAGTTATACCGCGACACAGCATAAAATGCCTGGGAGTGTTCTATCGAAACGTATATTCTGTGGCAGTAAGACTATCAGGTCAATGATTCCGTACTTGGCGATTCCAACACAAACATCATCTTGTCCTCGATGTGTACCCTTGTTTCTTCCTGCAAAACTCGTTTGTTACAGAATAACGCTATCTATAAGCTGGCAATGCAGTTGCTTAGTGTACGTGACATTGCATCAAAGCTGTAGAGAGAAGGACTGCGCCGTAGGGCCTGCGTCCTGCGAGAAACCGAGAGTAGGAAGGGAGGCAGCGTCTTGATTGCCAGGCCGTTATCACTTTGACATCCCAACACACGCACGCACCTTTTCTTTCTGTTGTTCGTATTAATAGTTTAACCGAATTGCCGGTTTTAATATTACCATAAAGAAGTACTCCTGCTGTGCAGCAAACCGACAGGGTTATGCGCCATTCAGTAACGATGGCAACCACAGAAGGACTTGCAACGATAACGGATTTGGTTATTCGGAGTTGAAGCTTCGGTGGGGAGTTGCTATTTATGACGGTGCAAAAAAAAGGGGATTACCAAAATTCGAAAAGCGGAGATCACACGTTTTTTTCGAAGAAATCGATATAACCACACAAGCAACTCAGGCTATCAGCAATTTCAGTGTATGTAAAAGATTCGTCTTGGTCATTATGTTCGGTCTTTTCCGAAGGGGGACAAGCTAGACAAAGGTTAGGCTGCCAATCTATTACCGAATTGGCATAGTAGTCTTGTATATCATTTTCTCTAAAAGCGCAGGTCATCGAGAGCAGCTTCGCTGGTTGGTTTCCGGCTTCCTCCGACAAGCAGACTCACAGTAGTGTGCGCCAGCTGTTTACTCGGCTATGCTGTGAGAAAGCAGCGGCCGGCTGCCCATGAAGGGCAATTTTGGCAGGAGCACGAAAGAAAGACCGCGAGGTGGACACCGAAGGAAGAAGGACCAATCCGACCAACTCAACTCGCAAACCTGGTCCGTTCAGTTGTGTAAGCGATACACACAACTCTACAAGCGGCTCTAAATCCAACGGCAAGCACCTCCAGTTCAGTAAGCCTATTATTCTAAAATAAGCTCACTTAGTCTCTAGTTAGCGCTGTCTCAGCAAAGGCAGAGAAGATAGCCCTCAATCAGGTCAGCTGATTTCCAGGAGGTGTAAGAAGCTTCACTCTATTTGATTGGCCGGGATTTTCAAGAGGCTAAGCTATCTCTTAGTTCCCCGTTTACCCGCCGCTTCTTCTCGTCTCATCTCTCCCTCATTATCGCTCTGCCTACCTTGCTTGCGAGCTTGTAAAACTTCGTCATTTCCTTCACTACGCGGATATCTGCTGACATCACAACAAAGCCTAGACAGAGGTTACGCGCCATCCTGGAATGTCACCGATGGAGTTTTCTCATGATTCAGAGAGAGCATTGCATGTAATACTACTCCTCGGCGTTTCGAACTCGTTGCCAACGAAGGTAGCCGTTCGTAACACGGGCGATGGCTTCCAGCATCGCTAAATGCGTAGCATCTTACCAAAAGGCAAAGGAAAACTGTAGAAAAGTCTTACAGTTCCGGCAGGATTTAGTAGGGTGCAGAGATTTTCTGAGCGTAGGTGTGGATGTCACGGAGTGGCAACGGCTCAGTATCCGTGACGTCGCAAGGGCCATAGGGAAAAATTAATTGAGCACTTCTCTGTCCCCCTCTGTCTGTGGACGGAATCGCTCAGCATGATATGCCTTTTCTCCGTTATGCCGCGACCGGCAACAGAAGAGAACGAAGGCGAGAGAGAACGTCGAACTATAACCTCCCAATTTATGCAGCTGTGCGCGTCACAGCGTTGCTTGGTCTGCTGTCAGCTGCTGTTAGAGAGCTACCCATGGGACGGAAGGCGTGCCGAGCTTCCGTAAACTAAGGTCTTCCCTAACAAATCTGCCGCGGAAGCCGGCTGTAACCGTTGTCGACTCAAAGATTACGCCGGCTGTGGCACCGACAATTTCGTGTCCAAATATCCGGGAAGGCAATCCAGTGATATTGATGGGAGTCACCTCCGGTACTTCGGTGACTCACGTTGCGCCATAGGACTTCGCCAACACCTCAATAAAATTTATGCTGTGTGGAGACCTCTTACTTCGTGACACCCGCTTATGTGTACGCTGAAAACTGTGGTGCATTACGGTGCCATGCAATGCGGTCCGGTAAGAGCACTGGTCTGTGTTCGTATAGCATTGTATAGCGGTGACGCACTGCCGTTCATTTAATAAAGATCTTAACTATAATCCCGCCACCGCTGGTCGCTCGAGCGATTTTATATACACCTTACAAAAAGGCCGAGAACGGTACATGATGTGGGAACCAGTCGATAGCGGAAGCTCCGTTCGACAACATGGTCTGGCGTCGGTCGACCACCCCCAAAGCCTACACCAGTCCCCCTCCATCTTATCCCGTTTGCCTCTATAGCAGGGTTTGGGGGCCTAGCTGGCGAGTTTAGCGACCAGTTGGGTTTGCCGCGGATGGACCTGGGAGCTATATAGAAGATGACCCGGACCGAGGATAAGGCGCCTCGAGAACCGGGAGATATGGGATTGCGATGTTCGAGGAGGGAAGAGAGGTTCGGAGGTTCCGCGAACGAGGGTAGGCTAGATCGACGACAGCGGGAAATGGTGAGCGACGCAATAGCATCATCCGCTGCGGTATTAGAGGTTCGAGGGGGAAACAGGCCAACAGTGTGGAAAAAAGTTGGGGCGTGGTAGAGTAATCCATGTGTTCTCTTTTGGCCTCTGTAAATCCCGTTTTCGCCTGCAGCCACCTTTGCTGGCCGGTGAGCAAAATATCTCTTTCAACGTTTCCCGCCCAATTTTCCCCGTCGTTTTTTGTTCTACTACACGACTCATTCCAACCATTTCCTGCAGTCTTCTTTCTCTTTGGAACCAGCCAACAACAAGGTAAGAGCTAACTCCTTCATTACTATCCTCTATTGCACTCCCGCCGCTGTTCGTTGCGGCCGCCCTGCCGACCGCCTCGTTTTACGTAGCTAAACCTTTAGAAGTTTTAAGGCGCAGTTGCCTTTTCTAGAGAAACTGGTCATGCCCATCACGCTCTCTGCTTAGGGTAAACACAGCAGTCGTTAGGTGGATCATTCAATTGCCGTTTCTTTTTATGATACTCAAGGCTCTAAGTCGCTTTTTTTCTGGTTTGTCAGTGCTGACAGAATTAGCCGGTCCGATACGATTAGTGTAATAAAATTATGGAAATAAAATCACCATGAAAATTGGAGTAATACGTAACAATTCGAAATCGTACTTAAGCAAGAGAAATATACCAAAGTACGAAAATCTAATGTTGTACAGACAAACAAACAAACAAACAAATCCTTTTAAGCTGTTGGTAGAAGTTGTTCTGTAAATATCATATATACGCTAGTTTCCCTTATGTTTTTGGCTAGTTATAATTTACACTATAATGTTCGTAAACATGAACAAAAATAATCTTGAAATTGTTTCATCTATGCAGTTCCGTAGGCGTAAATTCAGTGCATACCTAGCTAAATTTAGTGAAGCACCAATAACGGTGTCGCTGATCAAAGCAAAAGTACTACGCTAGGTACAAAGCGCTGGGCCTATTCGGAGATGCCATAAGCGAAAAGCACGTCGAATAACGGAAACAAAGACCGAGGTCGACAACCCGTCGATTTCGCCGATAGCGCGAACGTACTTGCGACGCCAGGACGACAACATAAAAGTGGTAGGATATGAAGTGAAGGTGAAAATTCCCTTACTAGCAAGCTCATATGGTAGATTTATTCAAGCGTCATTTCGCCCAACATGCAGCAGTAGCACGAAATGCTGCCCACGGTTTGATTGTGAATCGCCTGTACTAATTACAGTGAACAAAGTCTCAAATCCTTTACAAATTCATGTTAAATCAGAATTTGATTTTATTCTCTGTTCCAGGTGAATGTCACACAGAAACGGGACATACAGCCACAGCGACAGAAGCACTTGAGCTACATGTCTGTCGACTTCTACGCTACCTAGCTAGCTAAGTTTCTCAACTCGTCAAACTTCAACATTTAGGTAAAATTTAAGCCCTTGGTAACTGTCGTTCGGTTTATCAGTTCTGCCTCTGTGTCCAGGTAAACATTACCATCAATAGGTTTTGTCCCCATAGTCAACGTATTCGCAGACTACATTACTTATTTCGATAACTTATTACTGATGTCGCTGACGATACCATTGCCAAGCTCCACTCTATCATAAGCAGCAATCCGTACCACAACTGTCATTGATACTACTGGTACTACAAGCAACCTAGGATTACCTAGTCAACAGGGTGCGCGTCAGCGTCAATTCGTTCGTTGTAAAGGAATGATGGGATTTGCGGGAGAGGAGCGTAGCGTAAGGCAGGGTAAAATAAATTGGCCGGCTAGCAACCGCACCCAGCTCCAAAGCCAGCAAACAGACTGTGCAAAAAACTAGTTACACCTGATTAACGAGCGGTATTCGTTTTAATTTGAGGCAAGCCATCAGACCGAGGCCGAGTCCTAAGGCTCTGGAAGCCGGCCGTACTCGTTGCCCCCTGGGAACCGAGCAGACAAGCCCGCTCTCGATAAGCCAGCTTGCCCTCCAACTGCACTCTACACTGTTTCACCGACTGGCACACTGACACTGAAGCACACGCCCACACGATGCTCATACGCACACATTCGTACATAGGCACGCAGGCAAGTTGACTAGCAGGGAGATGCACATTAAATTTCCTCTCCCAACTTCTACCACAATATCACTATCTCTTCGGCTTGGGTATCCAAACCCTCGTTCCCGCCGTCGCCCCCGAGCCCCTCACACAAATACACTCGAGTACCGCTGCCGTTACCACCGGCAGTATCCACTTACAACCGATGTAACGCAATTCGCGCCGACGTTGTTCCTATTGCATCCCACTCTGTCCCCTCGTTTCGTTCGTTGGCCCGCCGTCTCGAAATCCTTCAGCTTCGTGGACCGAACCAACGGCGCAGCCTAGAGGGAGCCACTCAAGGAAGACTGCTTTAATTAATAATACACTGCGTCACGAATAAGATAGATTATTACTACAGAGGGATGCGAGGTTAACACGAATAGGATCATTCATATGGCTGCTAGTTTTGGCCAGTCGCTCAGTTGCTGTGCCGATTTTCCGCCTACCATTTTCAAGCCTGCTCTATAGTAATTCCTTCGTTCCTCAGCTTATCTGACACTCGCTACATATTTAAAGATCGCGAGGACGTCGGCTAAGTCGAGTCTGGCTGAACCGAAACCATCCCGCTGTCGCTCTCAGTTTGAATCTTCGAAGTGGCCGAACGATGCCCCGATGAGGCGGCACAAGACCAACGGAGTCTATTCGCACAAGCAGTTTCCCTGCACAGGATACAGGCAGCGCACGCGATGTCTGCCCGCCTGGCTGATTGATCTGTTTTGTTTATCCCTTGGGGCCTGCTCTGAGCTTAGCGACCGTTCGCAAGTGTCGGTAGTCGGACAGAGTCGTCGAGACTACAAGATGTTATATAGATGATACATATGTACGTCTACACATTCGGTGGTGGTCAGTTGTCAGTCGATCTAGCATTGCAAATATATCTGTGTATGAAACGTCTACAGATGGCAATTAGTATGTGGAGCCAAGCTTATTCTGTTAGTGGTTGAAACTTTTGGTTATACAGAGCTGTGAAACGACTGACCCATTATTCTGGCACAATCAAAATGTGTGATGTATTCGATTTGTCTGCCTATATGCCTGTCTGTACGATATGAAGGTACACGAACAACTTTAGTGTGTACGGAAAATCTACTATGGATGTTTGATAACAGCGTTAGTAAGGGGAACGAGACTTAATTCCCAATTCTGCTGGTCGTCCTCAAGTTGAATCAACAGCAAATATTCCAAACCCTTTCCAATAGACAATGGTTATCTGTTTATGCGTGAATGTGTAGATATAACAAACGAAACACGAAGGAAGGAGCACTTGTTGGACATATTAGCAGAGATAAAAACATTTTTTCTCATTAAAGTCTTTTGGACTCTGCGGCTGTTCACTGCTCCTGCTGTTGCTGCTACTGCTACTGCTAATGCTGCAATGTGTAGCTGGTCACGCTATCAATGGATAATGAGCAACAGCTTCGGTAGCTACAAAGGCAGCCCGCTTTCCACGATTTGGTGTAACATCACGTTCACCATTATGCCTTATTGAAGCTACGTATTATATCCGTTGCTTTTGGTTTATCCTGCTCTTACCGAACAGCTGAAGCACCAGCAGGGCTAACAGTCGATATGTAGTTATGACGCCGGTATAAACGTGCGCCGCTTGCGCGTTTTGTACACTCCCGGTCAAATCGCATTCAATAAATTCCATGTTAAGCCTTCCAACGAAGGATTCGGGGCATTCATTGCGTCGGGCGTCCGCTCCGCTCGATGGAGAAATCGCTCGTTGGATTTTTCGATGCCGAACTATAGGCTGCCAAATGTTGATCGCCCCTTACGGGAGCATCAGTGGGCAACATTGGCCGCTCTCCTGTTTGGTGGCCCAGTAGACAACCACCATTCTCTCGGCCATGGGGGGTTCAGCCAGGCGCAGTTGAAGCCGAACGGCCAGTAGCCGGGCCTTTAGCGTCACCGCACTTCGCTCCAACCCAAGCGGTTTAGCAGGAAACAGAGAGGGCCCGAAGACTTTTGCTCTGTGCCGCTATCGACGGAAGGGTCCGTCGGTGAAGCGATGCGCTATGGGATAGAGAGACATGAAGTGGCAGCAGCCAATGATGTGGCCCACCGCCATGCGCGGCCGCTGCTGCCGCATGAGTATATGTGGTCACTTTGAATTCGACGCACGGTTCTGGTCTCCCCGTCAATCAAGAGGCGAAACGAAGCAAAAAAAACACGGACTAGACACACTGAAAGCTGATGGATAAAACAGAGATAGAAAAGCTGCAACTAGTGCAGGTTGGAGAGTGCAAGGATGGAAACAATTGAAGGTGTACACCGAAATAAAGGGGCCAGAATAATGGGGGCAAATACCGGGCGGGGGAGGAGTCGGGTGGCAATAATTTGCCTTGGTGGGTTTGTCCGTTTGTTAGTGAGATACCCGCCCAAGAACAGATACAAAAATTGCTGGAGACGGTATAGCTATATAGAGATAAGAGGGAGAAAGAAGTAGTAGTCAGGCAGAGAGTCTCACAGGGTCAGTGATAGGGTCTCGGCTTTAGAAGACATGGCGATGCCAGGTACCGTCCGATAGAACTACGGTAGGACTGATATGGCCGATGGGCGGTGACGGTAACGTCTCCAGGTGCGTTATATTATGCTTCTGTTGCTACTAATGCTGCGTCGGGTAGTCACTCAATAGTGGCTTTTGTTTCAATACCTTCTCTATACTGAAGACCTGTCTTAGGTCTTTCGACACTCGGTTGATAGGAGGCGAATGACGTTGTTGTATTGTTGTTATCATTATTATCATGAGGTGGCAGTGATGGTGGTTAGCATATTGCAATAATATGATGAAAGCGAGAGATATGATTCTATTGCGATCAACTACAATGATGACAAGAGTGTTGCTGGTAAGGTGATCAAAGCCGGTTGTCCTCTGCTCTACTGCAATCGCTATTGTTTCCGCTGTGGTCATTATCGTGACCACCACGGACGGCGCCGCTGACGCTGCACTTGTCGCGACGATTAGGTGGCTATATATAGTTGCATCTTGGCGGTATGTGAAGGTTTACGGAGCGTGTCTTCCCTCTAACCCGGCGAGCACTCGTTGTTGTACGATGATGGCGATGTTGAGGTGGAAGGGGTCGAGGCACCGGTATGATCGGCTCCGTAAACATATCGAGCGTATGGGCATCGGTAGTATTTATCACACTCTGTAATATTGCCGCGTTAACTGATGCCTTTTATGATCATCACCCATAAACAGCGTCGAATCTCTTGCTGTTGTGCTTTTATTAGATCTCTTGTAATGAGCTGCGAATAGTGGGCCATTGTGATTATTATTGTGTGCTAGAATTGTTGCTGGTTCTGCCCGCTGTTAAGTGCTAAGGGGATATGTCAAGCAATGTACTACAGTGAACGTTATTTATAATAACCATTCCTCGAAATCTAATACTATACTTCTTAGTTTGTTCAAATACACTTGTATACAATACGTCAATATATGGGATACATAATAAAGGCTGCTTGAAAGCAAGTCTGCTGCTTTGTTGAAGTCCCTATGAGCACACATGCATGCACATAACGGCATACGTGTCCGGCTTTAATACTCTGAGCGCTATACTGCTTGCGGGTCCCTGAGACCTGATTGTGTGTATGCTGTACTCTCGAAAGCATACTGTTCAGGGAAACATATGAACATCTGCGTGAACGGATATACTTAGACGGACGTGCTTCTTTCAGGTAAAGAAAACTAGCAGCTTCTATCTCAACTCTGTTTTGCTAAAGGAGTCGATGATGCGGTGGCATAAACAGACGACGACAAGCTAGTTGCTTGGTTCTGTCGTCGTTGTCGTCTGCTAATTAATGTCATTGTCGTGGCCCCCCTCCCGCGAGGAGTGATGGCCGAGAGCAGCGGAGGCGAGGCCGATGGCGGGGGCCTCGCTGCAATTACAAAGACTCGACCTCCACTCCCCTGGGAAAACTTCAGTCTGTTTGTTTAGTCGCCCTGATTGCCCGTTATGCTTACTTTCCGCGGCTCCGTTTACCTCAGTCCTATTGCCACAGCTACAGCTTGCAACGGGTCAGCGCATCGCGCCCGGAGAAAATCGTAAAAATTTGAATAGATCACAAAAGCGCAAGCGCATACTACCCCATCTGCAGAAGAATAGCAAGCCGTTCGCCATAGTTGAAACTGTTTTTGCTTCTACTTACTTTATATTCATTGTCATTCATCAGCCAAAGTGTTGTTTGGTTGAATTATAATATGGCCGGTTATGAGCGGGTACGAATGCCCTTAGAGGATTGTTGGGAAATCCCCAATAAACTCTCTATCAGACGTACCTGCATACCTAATAATGCTTTTGTTTAGATAAACATTTAACGCAGATATCTTTTAGTATATCAAGCAAGCATGAAGCACAATACTATCCCTTAGAAAGTTACATAGTAAATTTATTTCTAAATATTGATCTATCAAAATATTCGTGCTGGAACCATAGAAGTGCCGCTATTAAAAGGAACTAACAACGTCAAGCGCTTAGTCAAACTCATTTTATACAATACGTAACCGCATTCTCCTAGCAGCAGTGGCTGTTATGGTAAGAACTATATGAATGGCTCGAATACGTATGAAGCCCGGTAATTGCCATATATAAGGTATCTCAACAGCCTCCTATGTTCCTTAGTTCTTTGTAAAAAGTTAATTTGTTTCTTTCTCAACCGTTTTACTGGCCATCAAGGATATTTCTAGGGCCGACACACACTATAGCTGAGGTGGCCTATATCGCACACAAGGCTTATCATGTTTTATATGACAGCTATATGTACCATCTCGTTCAGTATTCTGGATTGTCACTCGCTGACGCAGCTTCTGTGATCGGTAAATCAGACAAACCTTGATTGGTATTAAGTCAATCATTTTTGCAGTTGCTATGCTGGCATCCACTAACAGCACCGCTAACGCGATCAACAACAGTATGCTAGGAGGCCCTTTCATTGTCGTCCCTTCGTCCACCTTGTCTTATGATGATTCGTGCTTTTCCCTACACTGCCTTTAGCGCTCCCCAAGAGGGTGTTAATGGCACCGAGAAACTACAAGCTTTCTCAACTCTTAGGGCTCATAGTGGACCGAGGAACAGAAAGTTGGGTCCTTGTAGTAAGAGGGGCCAGAGCCATTGTTATTTCTTGCGACAATATTCTTCTCTTTGCCCTTGTTGTTGCTATGCCCCCCATTTCGCCAGAGTATGCTTCAGCAACAACGTTATAACGTGAATCCCACTGTCCCCACAATCCACGCTTTTACTAGCATCGCCTCTTCCTTCTCGCGGAGCTATGTTGAAGCCGGGCACTATATCCTTGGTTCACTTCCTTTTCTCGCTACTGAAAGATGAACCAACGCGCTTTGAGTAGACCACAAGCAGACGAGCGGCCCGCGATGGTTGAAACTAGTGAGAAGCGGTGATTTAGGGTTGATGGTTGCTTACTTCTGAGTGTCTGCAAGTTTGCCCAATGTTTTGCCACACCGCAACATCAAGTCAGAGATCGTTTCGTTTACCAAGCAACGACTGCATTTTCCTGACGTGGCTATGACCCTCTTTCTCATCGGATGACATGCATACATACGAAACAGAGAAGGGAATATTCAGCGTGGAGCAGATGACGAACAAAGCGCTTCGGTGCGTTGGGGTCTGTTTTACCCCTGTCTATACTTCCCCCACTTCGTCTCATCTTTCTCTCTCTTTCTTTTTCTCGCTATGGAATATTTTTCACATTTGCGAGTATCACTCTCGGAACCAAGTATACATATACACTGTATATGGCTTCCCCTTTGGCTCAGCATTACGCGGGGTCAAGCTATAGTCAGCGAAGAAGTAAAGATCGACACTCTGAAAAGGATCCAACCATCAATCAAGCTGACTGCGAGCCTAAGGGGTGATCACGCCCTCTTAGACCATCCACAACCCTGTGCTCATTGTGTGGTAGTCAGTTTCAATGTACTGTGCCACATAGAAGTATAGAAGACACACTAAAAAACCTGTGTCCATAAACAAACGATTAACTAGGAAATATTAACTTTTGTATTTTTTCTATTAGCCTAGATCCTATAGATCTTTAATTGTTGCTTACTACAACCGGTTCTACTATTATCATTGTTCTGATCAAAATTTCTACATTGTGTCTGGTGTGACAAAATTGGGCCGGTTTGCATTAACTTTGCTATCGAATTTAAAAGAACTCTGCTTTATTAGCACATATCTATACTATAGATTCTAGAGTTTCACCGACATTGTTTTTGTTGTGTGATCTCAAAAAAGACTGCAAGAAAAAGTAGAATCCATTCCCTTATTATCGCTGATACTTTGTTCGCTAGGTAGACTCCATCTCGCGACATAGGATCAATCCGAGACATTAAATTCCAAGGCTGCACGTGCTATTTCATATAGCTACTAGCGCTACTAACATGACTCCCAAACACCGCCCCAAAGGTGCTCTTGGTGGACGATCGGGATATTAATTTCAGAACATATCGTGATACTGATCACAATGGTCCTCCCAGAGGTCCCATACCCCAGTAATGTTTTCGTTCATGATACTTGCGATTATGACCAGAGTTGTTGCATGTCTTATCGGTCAAGATATGAGCTCCTGCGCCTATCTGCGAGTGCACTTGGGTAGTAAATGTGAGGGAAACAACATTTAGATGGAGCTCGCAGTTTCCGAGTGAGTCTGCCTCAGTGAGTTCAGAATAAAACGTCGTTTGTGCAGTCGTCACGTTGACGATTTGGTCCTACTGGCATGGCTGAGATAGTGTTGTCCCTTGAGTTGAGTTGGAGGTTGAGTGGAAAGAGATGAAGCGCCTCTATTCACCTTCATTCTGCTTCGGCTTTCCTGCTTCAGGTTTCAGGCCAGTTGGTTCTAAAGCGGCACTTGCCTAGAGCTTTCAGCAGGGGTCTGTAACTGAAATATCGGTTTTTCGATATGGGCGCCGTGTACGGACGCCCAGTCGGTCGTTGGTGGCAGAATTTGAGTGGTAGCGGGCGCCGCAGCAGGAACGATCGCCACTGGATTGCTCCGAGCAAACGGTGGTCATCTTACAGGGTACCTACTAACTCGACAGGATGCTGGGATGTCGCTGGAACCGACCAAACAACTGGTCGGCTAGACGAGTTTTGCGACCAATCAGTCCCTAAGTCCATGTGAAATGGTTTGCTGGACAAAATCCGAAGGATGACAAAATGGCGGTAACTTAGCTTGCGTTAGACAGGTCCAGCCAAGTCAGGGTGGGTTACGCCTCGGCAAGACTCTCGGCAGACCTGAGCTGACCGGAAGCAGTCTGACTAAACTCAACCGGCCGTTCAAATGGAATTCGGCGAAGCGATGAAACAAGTCCACCGACCGACTTCACTAGCCGAAGCAAACAAATGGTCGAATCAATGAACGAACTGACATGGCCGACCAACGTCCTTGCCAGACTAATAATCTATTCTGGTTTGGGACGATGTAGATGGCTGTGGCTTCAGCAGCGCTCGTCGATAGTGGTCAGTCATCTAGAGCTGACGAAAAATACTACTGGAAGTCTAGCTAAAGCGAATGTGAGTTTTGAAATCGTGCTACAGCACGATCAATGCAGGCAGTGTGTATATCTTCTTGAGATATTTACCTCGTATGTGTATCTATCTAGTAGCTTTCAGTCACTTCTGTGTTACCACTACCACTAACATGCTTTTCTCCGTATAGCCTCTCTACGACCGGCGAGCTTAAACGTCGACCAGGTTGGTGGACGGTCCTAAATTTCGGGCGGAGTTAATTGTTGGATCTGCAATGGAATTAAGTTCAAGCAACAGATCCATCGGTAAAGCGGAGGCGAAAGGGGGGCGCTACAATCGTTCCTAGCTGAGTTTTACGTATCACACTTAACTAGCTCATCAACTGATTAACCCACACGCACGCGCGGATGTACTGCGTTGCCGGACATCTGCGCTCCTGCAGAATTATCACACCCATTACTTACTCTTTAGGTCAGACCGTATGCATGTAAATTGGAAAAAGGAAAGCAGGGCTGTGAATTTTTTTGGAACTGTTTCTTCGAACTCAGTATATCTTACACTACACTCAGTCGTTTTTGCATGTTTGACTGTCTTCGCATATCTCCTTTCCACCATGCTATGTCATACTGTTTGCTATCATTTTATTATTACTTACTTACACAGACAACCTTGACGTATATAGGTGGCATAAAGCCAAGCAACTGTTATTTATACTTAATTGGATTTAAGTTTGGTTTATACGAACATCGATGAAATCAGAATTGAAGTGGTCCTTGGATGGTAGTACATTGGTTCCGTACGTAGTAGTTGCAAATAATTTTATGTTAAAGGTAAAAATTTTTAATGTAGCTCGTATGTTTGAGCACACCGAAATCTAGGAGGAGATCCATTCCCCTCAATTGCGTAAGAAGATTGAAAGGTTCACCTGGCAAGGTAACATCTCTATATCTTCTATATAACGTGTACCTGCCTGCTTGAGCGCCCGGCCCCTTTTAGTTATAACGTAAGAGTGCTTCTGTTCTACGAGTTTACCTAATGCGGTAGCACTCAAACGAGTGCAAACAGTCGCATTGACTACGTGAGACGTGGGGTTTAAACTCCTCGGGGTCGAGCTGGACCCATTAGTTGGTCGATGCTTGCAAGTTCCCAAAGAAGTTGTGCTCGGCAGCGCGTCTTCATTTTACTTACCTACTACAAACTGGGACGTTGCGCCAGGAACATGAATTGCCATTGCTCTCTCTAATTCTTCCTCGCTCGCTCGCTCACTCGCTTTTACCCTGTCATCTGTCTTCTGTCGAATGTATGCCTTTCGCCGAAGCTTACCTATCGAAAAAATATAGAATAGAAGAGAGTGAACTTCAAACAGGTACTTCTAAAGGCAGTCGCAGTGGTGGTCATGGCGGCAATGACGGTCCCGATTTCTCTACCTCTCGTTGGGAAAAAGGCAATGTTGCGTTCCATAGTGTTCCGGGAGGTGACCCTGCGATTGGCAAAGGAAAGCCGCTAGACAGCAGAGCCTCGAGCGATGAATCGACGTTGTCGTAGATCTATTTCTACGTCGATTGCCCAGATTTAGATCTACCCGCTTCTCTCAAGGCTCATTCGTATATACCAACATCTGAGCTGATTTGGCCAATGATAAAACGAGCTAAAGGTGCGCCTCATACACTTCTGTAACACGTACCTCCCGACCAGGTTGAGTTGGGCTCGATGCGGCCTCCACTCAACCTTACTTGCTCCTCTGATTTACCGTTTGCTGGCAAATATGTTCATGATCTAAAGTCGTGACGCATACGGGTTCATCAGTCTTCACGAACACGCGATTGAAGTACGTTATTGGGGTTAAACATAATATTCTATATGATTATTTCCATGCTCGAAATATTTTAAAAGACCAGTAAACTTTATCCTGCTATAACGATACGAGCAAAGTGTCGAAACGCTGCGGATTCACTAAAAGCACAACGATACCAATAGTTTATTTGGTGCCCCCTTACACTACTTTCTAGTATAAGTAGAGATTCACTACAATTTTCGAGATACGACAGTGCCCACTAGAGATACATTAAAGATGGTTTGCACTAGGCATACTCTATGGTGCCCACTTAATAATATCTAGCTTCAAATATACTTCTTGAGACTTCGTTCGTAGTTACGTAATTTTTCGATTGAGTATATAAAGCATAAATGTTTTTTCGGCGGTCTTAAAATGCATGCGATGTTACCAGAATGGCCGAACTGCACGGGGTCGTTGTTTACCAACGCGTCAGCTTAAGCTATCGATAAAACAATAAAGTATACCCTCTCCACTATAGTTGCCGATCTACTTTGAGGTTTGAATACGACTTGAAGTGCCATCAAGCTGATGACACCACTTCACGACGATACCGCTACGCCTAACGGATTCTTTAATTAAAGCACTAGTAACAAATATACACTGCCCACATCACCTTGAAGCATATCACAGCATGCCTGTCACGAGTCCTAACATCACAGCCACCATGATCTTTCTAGGTCATAACTGCTGTATATACACTATCTTATGGCTGGTTGCGTCCAATCCATCATTCGCAAGCGCGATTGTTGGCCATCCAAGATTGGGCACAAATTTTGGCTGACTTCGGAACGTTGTTTGCTTTGCTAAACCTACCTACTAGGGCGCTTGCACTCCAAACGATCGTTGATACTCATAAGGCATTATTCAAATCTTTGACAAAATACGTCGAAACACTCTTTTTAAGCAGTTTAGCGTGTTGTTATGCTTTATTAGAATACGCTTCGCCAGTTAAGCATCCGCTGTAATACCTACTAGAGGTACGCTGGTTTAACAATGGTATTAGCAAGTAATTTTCACAAAGAACATATTACTGCAAATAATCCTTCAATATGTCTTGTCAGAGGACTTAAGTGTGTATTCTCGAAACCGCTTTCCCGAAGGAGTAGAATTGTTTTGGTTGATCTGCTTCAGATGTATCCTCGATCAATGATAACCGTATTTGAAGTTTGATAAACATACTACTGTGTTGAAATTTGCTTAAACTTTGTTTACTTCCATATCCTCCGAATTTATATGAAATTATAGCTAGACCTATATCTCACTCAGTCCTGCTATTCACGTCAATATGGACGAGCTATTTTCAATTCCCTTTCTAAAGTGTACATTTCATTTCAATAAAGTTTGAACTCACGAAAAAATTACAAGCTTTGTAATGGTTACGCGCCACACGTTGGGCGTCCTGCTAAAACTAGACACTGTTGATGAGAAGAACCACGACAGGGTTCGAGTCTTAGCTAAAATCCCTTATTGATCTTGAATCCATTGGCCGAATTACTTCGATGCTCGCCTACGCAGCCGCGATTGCTGACCACCTAAAAAAGACAAATGTCATAAATGACGTAGCGGCGAAATTATATGGAATATGGTTTTTCTCGCGCACATACTGTATTTTTGCAAAACGACAAACAGACAGGTTCATTGTCGCTCCCTGATATAGCCCCGGCTTCGTTCCTACAAACTGTCAGCTGTCTCAGTTTCTGCTGAACATGTTCAATGAAAACATTTTCGAGTTTTAGACACTCTAGAAACATATATGGGCCAATATATCGAGGGCGTGGGCGCCATTTTATAAAGGAACAGTAGTATAAACTTGCGAAGGCAGTGGGTAAGCAAAATAACAACGAAGCAATGTCGTTCGATAATTTTTCAAAAATAAAAGCTTGTACTTCGTTAAAAACAACGTAATCAAAGATAAACGTGAGCCTCTGTGAGAACTCAACACACACACACACATTGGATAATGCTTTACAATTTGTTTACGGCCTCCGTAACCCTCAATCAACCGACTGCGCCTGCCATTACTTGTCGATTATGACCGAGTTAAAAGTAGAAACTGGACTAGTGAATATTCGAGCTTTAGCGGCTATGAATACAGCACAGTCAATGCTATAGCGAATGAAGCTAAGGCAGGTAACGCTAGAGGGCGAGGCGGCAGCTTTTCAATTTTTCGCTTTCTCCCAAGTATGTTTTCATTTCTTCGTTATCTGCCTTGAGAGAATGCAGCTGCAGTAGATAAAAAAAATTACATCTGATTTGCCGTTTCCAGCGTTATGTCTGCCGAGAACCTACTTTCCGGAATCCCGTAGGCTGTGCTTCGTCCTTCTCTGTCCTCTGCGAAACTCGTATAGCTGTTGTTGTTATCGCTGCTAGTAGGGCCACAAGGCCGGCGGCTGGAAGCTGTTGTCAGGGATAACGGTCTGCAAAGAAGTGCCTTTGCCGGTAGTTGGGTCTGTGTAGGCACTATTACAACCATCACGGTTGCAGGGGGTAACAACGACTCTTGTGCCTGTCTAGCTGAGCAGAGATGCGGTCAGGGAAGCAATAGGAATAGCAACATCCAAGACAGAACCGCCGGCTACAGCAGTTTCACCAACAGGAGGATACACAGCACTAATTCAACTCAGAAAAGCGAAACGGGTTTGGCTCGTCTGAGAGTTCCAGCTAAACCATAATTGCTCATGACGGTAATTCGGTCGTGCCTGCCTGTCGACTAGCGGTCGCCAACCGTCTGACGGTAAAACGCGTTCGCACATATACCAACTGAGGAAAACCTTGCCCGTTAGCTGTTGATCAAAAATGGTAAGGGCAAAGGAAACCTCTTCACCGCTTTGTTAAAGGTCGTTCTCCCGTTGTCAGACTATAACCAATACGTTGCGACTAAAGCCGATGGTCAGGTCGCAGCGACGACTCACAGAGCCACGGGATCAGCACGCACCTCCACACGGAGTGCTCAGACAATCGCAAAAGCCTCCAGGTCTCTTATTCATTCTTATACGAAAAACGTAGGTCGACCACCTGTCATGTTGTCTGTTTTGCTCGTCTTGGATCTATGGAGTACATCTGGTTGGTTCCGACTATATCCAAACTAATGCTAGATACAACCTGAAGCAATCTTTTGCTTGAAACGATACTTCTTTGTATCCGCTTTGACCTATTGCAGTTAAGGGGCTTACGCTTGATTGCAATTTTATTGGCGTTTTTTTTAAAATTAATGCTAGTTTACTTCCTGATCTTCTTTGCTAAACAAAGTATAAGTGTATTATTTCATATGGACATACTAATGATTTGAAAAGTCACATTTTTCTGCTACCGAAATGCCAGTATATGAAAGTCCATTTCAATATTATCCAAACATTGAACAACAGCTGAGGTATTGTCCGAGGCTTTTCTCGTATTTAATCTCAACAAAATATCTCGGCTTTTTGGTTATTGTTGAGTATCGCTTTGTATGCCTCATGCTTGCCCTGGATGGCATGCTGACAAAAGCGGACGTCCAGGCTGTCATGCTTTTCACAGGCCACTGCGTAACCCTGCACAGCACAGAAACCAACTCCCAACGAAGTCGTCATTTTCCGTCGGTTAGATCCCGACAAGATTCGAAACGCACTTGACTTCTCCCTCATACTCAGCCACCACTGTTCGCCCTTACGTTGGTACGGCCCTTTTACTCGTGACAAGCTACTGACATGGTCAAGAGCTCTACGTGCTATCGTAAAAAGAAAGCACAAAAAAGAGTACGAAGTAGCCATCTTGCTGCGTTAAGTACTGCGATTTAAACCGTTCGTAAAGGGCCACGCAGGATCGTCGAGGTATCATACAGACTTGATAGCCCGTAAATCCATTCGAGATTTAGCGTATTGCGTACCAGTCTTTAGTTGTTTGAAAAAACGCTGCCTGACTGGCTCTGTCCTGATATATTCAGATAGTTCTTTACCTCACCTGAAGAGAAAGCACTTATCTTTTACATAATTTCATAATCAGCATTTTGCGGGCATCTGGCATAAATTTGGCAGATTTTACTGTTATATATTAACATAAAAAAGTATTATTAAGGAACTATCCGTTTAATATTATTAGTAGGGCATTCCAATGCATCGTCAATGTTCGTTTTGCCCACTAGCTGTTCTCCAAAATAACTTCGTGAGAAAAAAACGCATTCTCGATCCGGATTTCGGCGTTTAAGCACGTCACGCATTATAATTAGGTTTGTTAATTTCTTGGTGTTTTGCTAACGTCATTGTAGTATATCGTAGGTCTGCCCGATAATCGACAAACAACTTTGTCAGTCTCGAAGTAGTCACACCCCAGTTATAAATTTCGTATTATTTTCTCTTTAAATTCCTATGTGGTCTTGGCCAGCGCTTCAAGTAGTCAAAAAACGCCCAAAAGCTTTCTTTTTTCTGAAAACTGTGCCTACTTCTGTATCCAGTATTTAGAGCTTGTTCCGAGTTGAATCGAACTTGCCCGTCGATCGAACTGAATGTAACTGAAGTAAAACGAATCGATTGGTTAGACCTATTCCGGATCCAGCATGCCCTTGCAAACCTCTATCGTTAGTAAATGTATATTACGTTCCTACAGTGACTCCATCTTCGGCAGATTTGAATTGCATTTATGTGAAATGCGCCTCTATGTTTCGGGTTTTATATCCGGTATCGCTGTTAGGCATCCCATTAGATGGCTGGCTCCCTGCAAGGAACGAAGCCAGGTTCGAGCCTAAACTAAGTTATCACGGGATTACATTCACCGAAGAAGCATTTATCGAAGCTGAAAACCAACAGAATCAAAATAAAGAAGATCGCCAGTCCTCGTGATGCTCTATTATATACTATTTCCTATTGCGCTTTAGGTGTAAGCGTTTCTTCTTTGATGTATCGGCGTTACTTGAAAATAACCATGTTGAGCCGGCTTTTTCAGCTGCATGAAATTGCGCTATCGTGTTGTCTTTCCCAAGCAAACATCATCTACCTCCAAATCTCACATATACGTCACCTCAATACAGGGCTTCTCTGCCAAATTTTAAGATTTTGAGTAGTGTAGAACGGTAGTGATTGACAAGGGTTAAGAAGCCTGAAGACCCTTGACGACCTCAAACAATAAATCTTGCGCTTAGCGCTTTCACGTTCGATGCTTAAGCGACTCCTCCAGGAGGAGAACTATTATGTACATTACTCAAAATTCCATCGGCGTAAGCTTGGTGATCGTTGCAATGTCATGCACGCCCCCTATCTAATTAGGTAAAAAAAGTAAGGTTAAGAAGAACTGATGTATCATGCCGAGTATATGCCGCTACTATCGCTTATCCCGAGTCTCTGGACGAAGAATGGAAAGCTGTTTCGAAAACGAATCGATTGGTCTGATACTGACCTGGAACAGAAGCCTTGGCGAACTCCGACGGGCTAAAGAGAATAAGCGATGTAAGGGGATGGAAAAAGCATGAGTTCAAACTGGTCATGAGGGGTTAGAGGATCATATTGGCATCGGCCCCATAACAAAGTACACAGATGTTACCCACGACCGGCTTTCCCCCAGTTTGTCATTGCTGCCCAATAGCGCTCAGCAGCACGAGTAGTTTTTCCGCAAAAAAACCTTCTTTTTTTTTTTTTACAAGAAGCTACTTTAGAATTGTGTTTTACCGGGGGCTGGGAGGTATTCTCAATCGAAACGAACGACTTCTCATGCCTCTGGAACAACTGACCGATGGCAATGCTAGGCGCACGTATGCAAAAGTACGATCTATTTTGGATCGCTTATTTCTAAGAAGAGTCGAAGTTAAATTCATGGACAAAACACAGTGCAGAGTTCGATCGTCGAAGCGTGTTCAAATATTTAAACGTTTCGCTATGTGGAATTTATGTCTCTAGTAGTGGAAACAGACTTTGTGCGGAGAGCACATTGTAGTATTCCAAATTTTCTTAAGGGTTCTTTCGTTTTCTTTGGCTAGAGAAGAAATTAGTACGTAGTAAGGACACGTATATCTGTCGCCCTGCAGGGCTGGGTTTATTAGGAATCAATTAGCAGTAGCCGAATAGAAAAGTCAGATGCGTTAATTAGCTATGAATGAGAAACGAACATATATGTTCGAAGACTAGATCAGACGGTTTAAGTTTGTTTACTATATAAGATAGAAGGCACACCGCTGGCCGAAAAAAGCAAACGAAATATAATAGCTCAACTAATACATGAACGCTACTAAGATAACTTTGTAAAATTCTCAACGTAATAGTTTAGCAGACAATTTCGATGCAAAAAAAACCATTATAAAGACCGATTCAATAAGTATAATCCTTTAGTTTGATTTCGCGAACAGTTCCCAGTTGACTGTTTGCAATTTACCATTTAATAAAGAGGTCGCAGTCCTTGCATATGAGTCTAACGATCGGCCCAGCATTACCTATTGGTCAAAAATTGTGGTGTTTTTCGTGTAACTTTGAGTGGGCATTTAACACTAACAAGTCTCCAAATTATGTCCAGTGATCGACTTATAGGTTTGCCCGCCTGCCATCCACATTCTGAACGGATCATAAAACGTGGAGTATCCTGTACGCGATCGTTTTTTCGAAAGCAACTACTCCGATGTAGGGCAAGTTGAGCGGTTACCGCAAAGGCACACTCTTAGAATTGTGTCACATGGCAAAAATCGTGCGTGAGAAGATAGTGGTAAACCTTTCTATCGGTTTTAGCCAAAAAGGGCAAAATTTTACCATCCAATCATCTACTAACCAGGAAGCCAACGAAAGGAAATCGTGAACGTTCCGTTTAGCCTTACAAGCACACAGGATATGCATACGAACCTGTATGGACCGCTACCATATCTGCTCAGTACCGTAGGCAACCTATATATACAGTGTCAGCAGTGAGAAAAGATAAGGACATGAGGTTACTATGCCGAAAGTAGCCGTCAAGTTGAGGGTAAAGTAGGACGATGCCTGGAGAAGAGGTGCAGTGCTCTTACAAAGACATTTGCATCACTCAGGAAAAAAGAAAGGAACCGCCACAATAAAGCGAGCTTTTCCATGTTTTCTAAGTGATAATGCACCTCTCCTTCCTTAGCTTTTATTGTCACGACATCGTGTGTCTCTAAACACACTGCCCAACGCGGTGACAGTATTCTGCCGACAGTTTGACTTATAGCGCCATCCGCATCCTCGTGGTCACCGGGTACTGCTCATCTCTGTGCCAGTCATTCATGCGCCATAGTCTAGCTGCGCTGACCAGACCGGTGAACCAGCAAGCGGCCTGCTTTGACAAGTGGTAGAAGTGTAGATAATACGCTGATCTCAGTTAAGGAGGGGAGAATCTATAGTAGCAACTGATTGATTAAACGCCAGCTAAATCGATTGGGCTTGTCCACGCAGACCGCTTTCTATACGAAAACAGAGTAGCCAGCGGGTTTGGCCTCTTTCAGGTTTGGCCACTGCTGAATATCTACTGTGAAAACCCATGAGGCACGTTTAGCTGAGCAATTTTGATTGTCTCAGAATGTCGGACATGGTACGATGACTGAGTGGTGGTCTTCTTCTGTAGTACGAAGGCAAGGCGTTTCTGCTTTTTCTGGGTTCTACTAACGACGTACCAAAAAGAAAATCGAGAACAGACAAAACCAGCAGTAGAGTGGGACTGGCAGCAGTAACCTTCGTCGTATTGTTACAATTGGCGAACGTTACGCACTACAAGAAAGCAGTTGAGTCGCTAGTGGATCAAGCAACTGCGTCGGATGCCACTTCATCTGCCGCTGCCAAACTTTCGAAAGTAGACAAAAGTGAGTGGGGTGGGGGTGCTTTGCCACTGCGTCAGCGCATGTGGCAAAGGAATAGGAAAGAGCGAAGTGAGACGAACGATGGGACGAGAGAAAGAGTGGAAAAGAGAAAGAAAGAGAAGGCAGGGGTGTACGCACGAGAGGTAAGCCGTCAAGTAGCTTCCAATTGAGCAGCCGCAGCGCCAGCGCCAGTGGCAGTAGCAGTAAGCAACATTCTCACTTCTTCTCGTTCAATTCACTCCTCCCGTTGCTCCGCTCTTCGTTCACCGCTGCCGGCTCTTCTTTCTTCTTTTCCACCAAAGGGACCATCGTTTTTTATTTGCTGTGAAATTCAATTCCGCACGTCTACTATCGCGTCGGTCAGGCAGAGCAGCCGGTAGACGGTGGCATGGCGGCCGCGCAGTATCTTTCGCTACAACTCGCCCAGCTTTCTTTCTTCCTCCACTTACTGGCGCGACAGCGGCGGGCCTCTGGTAGGAGAGCGACTAAGCTGGCCCATCATGCCACCAAGCCATTGCCAACGGTGGCACGCGGCTGTAAATCCGCTGTTGGTTACCCCTGCGAGCGGACCTCCCCCTACCGCCAGTGCTGCTGTTGGTACGGTGTGTATATACTGAAAAGCCCCTGCTGCCAGGAATTTTGGTCGAGCTTCCGTGGATGCTATCGCTGGCAGGGAGGCCCTCAAAGTGATCTCTAAAGCCGTTTCCGGAAACATCAACGTTCACAGAACGGGCTGCCGGCTTGCCGGGTAGCCGGCCAGCAAGCAGCAGTGGTAACACCTTTAAAGCACGCATCCATCTTACAACCTCGGCCCCGTCTACACCACTTTCATTTTCACCCCTCAAGCACTTCACTTTCTGTCACTATCTGACGCCACGTCCGCTGCTTCGCATGTTACGCGAATAGGAAAGCAAGGACCAGGGATAGGAAAGCAGGGTTCAAATCTAAGGGCAAGTGGCTTTTCAAGGTGACAGTGACTCGGCCGATGCTGAAGCATTGAGAACAGGAAAGACGCGGGGCCAGGACCATGATTCAAACGACCGCTTCAACCACCTTGAGTGGTCTCGTAAAGGCGCGACACTTTAGGCAAACACGAACGTTGACGCCATACTAAGGACTCGCGGTGTCGCTTGTGCCGGGCGTCTTCCGGTTTCCGGCACTACCGCTTTTTGTTGTTCGTCGGGCTCTTCTGCCGCCCACTTCACATAGCGGACGTAGCCTTTCACGCGACGGTGCGCATTTGGCGTGCCCATGCTATTCTATGTCCACATTGCAGCTACTTTGTACTCCCATCAAAACGCCGAGCTTCTCCGAATTAATCAGAGGTCTGCTGTCGCAGCATTTGTCGAAAAGGGCGCTAGACGTCGGCGATGGTTGCGGTGGTGATTGCATTGGTAATAGCGACAACGATGGTGAAGAAGACGCCCAGGCGTATTTCTCCACAGCTCACAACAACCTTCGCAATCGGAGTTTTCGGCAGCCAAATCAACGTGGGTTCGCGTCGAGTTGTTGACTTTCTAGACGTACAGTGTGCATGGCCAGCAATACATAAAGACAAACAAACAGCAGCCTAATGACGAAGCGGAAAGGGAGGCAGTATTATTGCTATCAGCAACAGTGCGTTGGGTCGTCTAATCTCAATTCGGTTGACGATAGGGGGCAGCTCCGGAAATGCCCAACAACGATAGAAGAGCGAATAGCGCCGGAAGAAAAGGCTAAGTGTGTACGCCAGGGGTCAATGGTTATGGCAACTGGCGGTTGCCACAGATCCATTCACCGGTAGCGACGACGCTGTTCATTCGAAGTAAAGACTTCCATACCTAGTAGCGTTTTCAAGCTCGTAACCGGGAGATTTCTGCATCTATGTAGCCTTGACAAATATAAAAACAATAATAATGGGGTACGCGTGGATCCAGTCTTCTTCTTTACTTTCCCAAACCCATGCTGCTATCAGTTTAAAGGGGTAACAGCGTTTGTCAGGGTATTCAGCGAACCTCACAATTTTGCACATCAATCGAGAGACAAGCAACATAATCAAACGTAACAGTTTAACTTAATTTAAATTCTGCGGGGATAAGCAGTAATATCAGAATGACGGTACCGATATTCACCATAAACTCGATTTAGCTCGGAGTGATTTTGCATGTCAGTTCTTCGCAACACTGCCGTTGTTTGCACACTTTAAATAATTGTTGGATACCAGATACCCATCGTAGAAATCGTGGGCGACTCCCTGTAAAGCTTGCAGCAGATTTCAATTATGGAAAAGCGCCGGCTGTTTCTTTTATTTGAATGATAAAGATCCACATTGCCACGTAAAGTAAATGAAACAGGTAGAGAGCGACGAAATCGACGATAACCCTCCGTTGATGCCAGTCGCTGAGAAAGTTATTCAGGTTGCAACAGGAGTAGGATCAGTCCATTCTGATCGTATCTGAACAGGTTTTACAACTGATTACTTAAAGCTATTTGAGTTTGGCCGCTATATGGGGAATATTGGTAAGGTAATAACCTTCCTGCGACGTGAGGCGAGATTTCCTTGTGCCTTGCTTGGTTGCCTTGCCTTCTTTATTGTTTTCAGCGTTTTCTTTCGCCTTCTTCCTTCTCGAGAGCATTCGTTTGTTAAAGACGGCGAGCGTATTGCTTTTGTCTACATTGAGTTGATCCCTCCGTCACCAGGTAACAAGTTTGCTGCATGACGACATAACGCTAGATGTAAGCGGCGCTCTCATGGGGTCGCGCCGTTACTGTTCCATCTATCCCAAATGATCTTGCTGTTCCAGATCGCACGGACGCATGGGTATAGTATGGAGCGCTTCCCAAAGGCCTGTTTGTGATTAGGCTCAGTATATGCATGAGGGAAATGGGGTGGAGCGGTTCAGAGGGCAAGCCAAACCGGGCTTAAGGGTGTTAAAAGGAGACCGAACGTAGAGGAGGCGGAGAAATGTGAACCGTAGCAACAGGAGACGCAAAGCGACACAAAGAGACACAAAGCGATAGTAAGGGTGTCAGCTGCAACAGAATAGCAGCTGCAGAAGCAGAGACTTTTGCTCCTGCTTCTCAATTTCCCGCGACCCCCGATGATCCCTTGGTCATACAACAGAAAGTGGTAACGTCCTCATTAGACGAAGCTAGTGCTCCATAACCCCACTTAAGCAGCGCTTACCTGCTGCTTTGTGTCCGCGGCAAGCGGATGAGAAGCAGCAGGCCGAATTGGCGGCAGTGGCAGCGGCGGCAGGCGAGCGGCACAGAACGGACAAGCCTGAGCGAGCTGTGTGTCAGCGACACACAACCTCTGATTTCGACAGTGTGAGCAGTACAACAGTACTGCTCACACTGTCGAAATCAGAGGCGTGCCAGCACTACAGGGTTAGAGAGAAATTTTTGCTTCTTTTGCACCCTAACCGAATCCCGCTTTGCTCGCTCCTTGTTTTCCGACGTCGTCTGTTGAACTTTGAGGCTAGCTCCGGCTTCAGATCCGGATCAAATTCTCGCCATTCATAAGCTGGCTACACTTATGCTCACTAGGCAGATTCCTACTTTGGTAAGCGCCGTAACGGCGAATCAGGTCGAGAAAGCGGGGAAGAAGACCTTGCAAAGCGATTCCGCCAGCCTCATAGCCTAAAGCGGGTCGACTCAAATCACCCCAAGTGAGTACGATGACGATGTGCTGAATCGAAGGCCCTTCGAGGCCTCTTACCTTTATGGTCTTTGCCAGGCAGCCTTTTCACACATATTCTTTCATACCAAGGCAATCAAATAGTCACATACATACATGAACGCAGGCACACTTACATATACACGGCTCATGGGCTTACATCATATGCAGTCTTTATATCTGCCTGTCGCTGGAGTCGTGGGCAAGTCGCACGCTGTCGGGTTTACTTGCTGCCTGCACTCCATCAGCAATGCCTGCCAAAGATACTATGTTTCTCCAGAAAGTCAGCATATCGTCTCGCTTGCAAATAACCGACACACATCGCGGTGTTGACGTAACCGTTTCTCAGTGGGACACGAGATGGAAGAGTGGTGTTTCTTAGGAGGCTGGGTACTACAGGTGTTATAGGTACATTCCACTTCTCTATTGGTAGTGGACTTATCTACCAAAATGTGGCTGATACTATTTTGCGAACATATGGAAGCTAATTTCTACCAGCGATCTGCATAGCTTGATGCCCATATATAATACGTAACTAAGGAATTAGTCCAAGATTTTAATGAGCTAAGGCCTCAAGTCCGTCCTCGCCCCTGAGCAATGTAGTAGACAATTTTCTATTATATTTACACCGTACCGTGATTCAGGGTACGGAACAGCGACCCTTCTGTTTAATTTCGTGTCGATCGGAATGACCCATGAGCGAAGATATAAGCGTGTCGAGACAAGACATTGAGCAAATCGTGATTAATCAACTAACTAGCTGAATGACGTAAACGCGCAGCGTTATTACCATCGTCTGTTCCAGCCAGCTACCGCCTCCCCGTTCAATCGAAATAAAAGGCCGTTCACTCAAATGGTAAGATAAGATGCACAGTGCTACATTGGCGAAAAAAACGCTTAGCTTGAATGGGAGCCCTGCTCTACCCACAGACGTTTGTTGGAAACAAGCTGAAATTCTGCCGTCGTTGCGGGGTGCTTGTCAACTGTCACAGACGAAAAGGACAAAGACCATGGCAAAGCATTAACACGCTGCCACCGTTGGAGCCGGTTGGGGGCTAGGGCCAACGTTCGCTCACTTTCAGCGCAGCCGGAATGGAACGGCAGCTGGGGGTAGAGCCAAACTCCATTGGGGCTGTCTTTGACTTCCCGATGGAGCTGAAGCTGGCTGTGTCAGGTCAGGGACCATGGGCTGTATGTGGCAAAATCTAATCAGGAAATTCCTCTCACCGTTCCTCTTTGGTCTTGTGTTCTGCAGAAATGTCCACTTGTCGAAGGACTGGCAATGGTCTGTGCTTCGCATACCATCACGTTGCCCATCGAGCCTTAGGTACTCTATTCAAAAAAGCTTTTATGTGTAAAGGAAATGCTTTGCTTTATTAATACACTTTCTCATTGCTCAGCCCATATACAGCGCCACTATTCGTTGTTTTACAAAGTAGGGCCTGACCAGGCGAGAGCTATGCATTATTATACGTCCCTGCAAATGCTTTACAGAAACAATCATTTTCAAGCTATTGGCCATTTGTCCCTCCAAATAGCTTCGAAGTAAGAAATTACTTGTCTGTTGGTCGTCAGAAGAATAGGGACAAAAAGTGAATTTCATCTCTTTCAGAATCTTTTTTGTCCTTTGTTTTTTGTTCAACGATTTCCCTTAGTTGCAATCACTTTGCCATTGATTGATTGATCTGAATCAACATTTCACATGTATTGATAAATGTATGTTAATCTTCTTGTTTATGTTATTTATCAAAGTATGATACTTCTGTGCTGAATAAGTATGTGGTCCGGTCTTCTTTATTATCTTTGCATTACATCTATTGATATGCATTTTATAGCGATTAAATGCAGACTGGTTTAGCGATTGTTGTCGGCCTGCCATGCTTCGAAAACCTTAGTAGCGTTTTTTAACCAGTCGAGCAACAGTTGCGAGGACTGTCAGATTACATTCAATGTAAGTTTCTGTTCCAGCTGTACCTCATGTCATTGCCTCGGGCCAAATATATGAATCTGTTGTAGGTCATATAGGAAAAGTTTCGTTTAAAAGCATAGCACACAGCGTGTTCGAATTCCCAGCTTAACTCACTCATATAACCGTGGTTATAGATGTGCTGGCGCCGACCGATCATAACAGCTTCTGCTTACTTACTTGATATCCCCTACCGCAGCAGGATTAAGAGGCGAAGTAGCTTTTCATTTGGCTGCCTCAGCTGTCTTCATTCAAGGTTCTAAGCAGAAGCTCTAGATAACAAGTTCTGCTTGTCTTCGTTCTAATCTTTAGGAATTTCATCGGCAATGAAACATTGTCCTCGACGTAAGACGTCAGGACTTTGTATTTTTCATTCAGTCTTTTCTGTCGGCGCAGCGTCCGGTGTGTAGAATTGCATTATTGTCGATTTCATAGTTATAGTAATACTCGTCTGCCAGTTGGTTTTTCTTTCTTCTTTCTTTTTCGCTTGTCGACGTTGAAAATGATGAATACCGGAGGTAACGATTCCCTTTTTCTCGTACCTTCCATCTTGAACGCTTTTCCTTTCCACAGTCAGTGTGGAGAAACGAGGTGGACGTACATACTCGCATCGGTGTTAACGTTTTGCGCGAGGGGAGGCGAAGAGAAAAAAGGATTGAAGGAAAAAATTGAGGGAATGAAAGACTGCAGTAGGACAGAATGAGCTTGGCTTAGGCTCAGCCTCATTCACCAAAGGCAACCAACCATTCGGAGCACAAGGATGAAAAATACCAGAGTTGAACAACTCAGACTCAATCGGGTAGAGAACCTGCACCCTGAGCGCTACCCACAACCGTTTCTAATATTCTAAATTTGATATCGCTGTCTTGCTAGCGGCGTTATTCTGAGCCTCACAATCTAGTAAGAATACGACAACTGTTTTACAAACCTCTATAACCACGGTAAAAATCTTCAGGTAGTTGGCCGCAATTTTTATTGTAAAATTCAGCAGGCAGCATGAACCAACGGCGGCATCAGTGCTGCCCCTGAGTCTGGTCGGATCTCAACTCGAGACGCGAGTAAACGCTAGCCCTACCAAATTCGCACCAGGACCAACGGCGCTCTGCTGCTTCTGTGTTGCCGAAACCGATTGTTGTGGGTTCGGAATCGCTCTGACTGACGCTGCAACTACTGCGACTTCCTAAACTGGAAGAGACCTTTCCTTTTTAGTTAGCAGCAATGCAGTTTCTCTTGTATCTTGAAGGTTTACATGCAGCGGGCAGATCAGCACCAGGAACGTATTTTACATAAGGCAACTGCCGCTAGTATTTGGCTTCAGACGCTAGTTGGCGGTGGTTGGCACCAGTAGTTTTTTTATTTCCTTATTTCAGTTGAATGTGCAATTACCCGAATTCTTCTGGAGGATGACGAGAACTCTTCGCCACTGGCAGACTGACATCTAAAGACGCGGACTGACGTTAGCCGTTTAACAGTCAAGTAAAGTTTGCATGGTTGAATGCTGAGCCTGATGGTAGCGGGGGAAGGGCGGACTCGTGGTGCGGCTGAGTCTATGCATGTGTGTGTCGATAAGGATAAAATTGAAACCATAGTTACTAGAGCATGACATTCGATATAGTGGTTAGCACTTTTATTCTATACTGCTCGAAAGCTCCTCGCACTGCACTTTACTGTTCCTCGCAGAGCCCCAGAACTCAGTCAGCTAACTTCGGGAAGAGTTGCCCCCAAAAAGGCGACTGATGGTGGTAGCGGCGGCAGGCAGTTGGTTGGTCCCCCTAACGGCAACGTCTCCAGCCTGTAGAGAACCCCAGTAGCGTAAGCAGATCCAAACGGTAGGGGGTAATACAGGACTACGGTATGACGAGAGTATATATAGGGCTGTTGAGGCTAAGGCGTAGGAAAGCAGAGGGAGCGGAAAACGGGACGAGAGGAGCGGGACGCATCGTTGCAGGCTCATTGCGCACGACGGGTGATAGCGTCGTATCTCGGCATGTAAGGATCGAAGCACTGAGCACGCAAACATCCACCCACCCACGCGTTGCTAGTTGCTATAATACACAATGACGTCTCGGGCAGGGTCTTATGTGTGTCGTCTAGTATAAGCGCGTTGGCACGGCAATGTTGGGCAACGGTAGGATATCGACGAGCCAGCATTGGGTAACGGCAGTATTCGAGTGGTGGCATCAGCCGAAGGACGCACAGAGCCGCGAACGTTCGATGGAAGCAAAGGGAAGAGGGAATGGCCCTTCTCGGTGGTTCGAAAGCATTTCATTCGCAGTGCATCTCGCTGCATTAATCTGACGAGTTGGCATAGTGGTTGGATGTCGCATTGGACTTGGATGAGCAGTTAGGGCTTGAATATGAAGGGAACAATGAGCCCTCTAGCAGTTCTATCTGAGAAATGTTTGAACATTTCAATTTACATCTTAACATTTGCCCTTCACATGGCCTCACTGTTCATTCTGCTATACTCGTATAGGGTGGTGTTCCTCTGGGAGTTAGAACTCCAGTTGTGTGGGAGAAGGCCCTTGAGGCCCCTAAAGCTTCAGGTTCGCATTCTGTTGTAACTGCTGCTACTTCTGCCACAACAGTATATGAGGACCGTCTAAGCGACCCGATTTTGCCTTGGGCGGAGCAAATTGGTGCTTTCTCTCAGCTAAGACGCCTTTCAAAGCGCAGCCAGCGCGGTGGCTCATTGGGTATGCACGGAAGGAGGCCGGCCGCAGCAAATGCATACGATTGCTGTGTTATCGCACAGCAGAAACAGTAGCTAAACGAAGCCTACATTGTACCCGTCCGATATGCAGCGCCAACAAGCATACCATGGACTATTAGCAAAGTTATGTCAAATGTCCAAACAGGTTAAATAAGATACAGACATGCTCACTAAGGCCCAACCTACCCATAAGATAGCCCAACAATTTGAGTTGTTAATACTAAACGATACGCAGATCGACCTGCTACTTTATCATAAGTCCCAAGAAAGTCAGTTAGCAATATTTATTTTCGTGTTTCTCGTATCGCAAATCCAGTGTTTCAGCTTGTTTCGTTGTCTGTTATAATACCCAGTTAACAATACATGCGCGGCCGTGTTTGACAAAAAAACGTTGTTCGATGACCAGAAACAATGTGTAAGACATGGATGAAATCGCCTCCCAGCACAATCCCTTTGGGACTACGCCTTCAATCAACCCTTGCTGTGCCAAAACCCTCTCCGCAACAAAAGTGGCCAAATGTGGGACACGTCTCGAAGTTATGTAAGTAATAATCGCGAGCAGTAGGTCATTGGCACCGTCGTCTCACAGACGGCGTACGTACTCAGCGCCTAGGATAGGTGACCACCATTAAATGGTTTTTTTCTTTTGGCAGATTTCAGTAACTTCCTGATGCGCCAAGTTGAGCTGGCTCTTAAGGCAGTCGATGGCTCAGCCTGTTCCAGATATATGGCTGTTTTGTAGCGGATCCTAAAACGATACGAAATGTAAAAAGACTGTAATCCGTCTCTGAGGGAAGAGAATTCAGACGGAGAATGGGGGAGCGACGAGTCAGACACAGTGATAGAGAATACAGGAAACTGGCGCACTTCGAGGGAACATTTCAGTTAGTCCACGCGGCGCTGCACGGCGGCGGCCATCGATTGCCAATTACCGATGATGACCCAGAGTCAACTCCGCGTTCATTCGTTCTCTAGAAATCCTTCCAGCCATTGCGTTCCCTTTAATCTGCCATTCATCGAATGTGCCGACCCAGTTTTGCAAACGCGCATAGACGAGGGACCCATTAATAGCTTAGTGACATACATGAACAACGTTGCCTGTAATCGTGGTAAGCGTGTATTTACATCACTGTCGAAATGCGAAGCATTTGTATCAAAATGCTGTTTTCGATCGTTCCTCAACTATTATCATTATAACAACAACGACTACTAGTACGGATTGTTCCCTAGCTTTATGCGTAGTAAAGAGGAAATATGACTTCGCACTAATCACAGTGAAGTAAACTATAGAAACCTCTGAGGACAAACGAAACGTCCAGGATAAGAGGTGGGTAGTCGTTTCTATTAACAATTAATCGTCGATTAGGCTCAGTGCTACGCAGATTGGCTTGAGGACCCACTGCCGAGCAATTCACCGTTAGCTGTATAACGGTTGTTTTTATGATATGAGTGCCGCCGCTGTATTAGTGGCTGGACAAAAGTCAAACGAGGTGCCTAATCTAGTTACGAATTACACTTGCTCCGCTACGAAATTATCCATATCGGTATAATATAATATAATAAATGTTCTAAATTATAAGTAAATATCTCAACTAAGGAAATTAATATGTTGAATCACCCATTTTCCTACAACGCTAGATTTCTCATGCTAAAGTAATTACGCATAAGTGAGTTTAGAGATACGCTTCGAGACATTCAATATTTTGACCAGGCGGGAGGAAATGACGTCTTCTGCCTGATCTGCGACATCATGTATTGCTACATCCAGTGTCACAGCAACTGATGCTTTGCTACTTTCCTGTATATATATGTATATCGTCGTATACGCAAAGCAAAACGCGTGATTTCCAACGGGTTGAATAAGTTGAAGCCCAACAAGCAGTAGCGATTCAGTAGCACGCGAGATTACGCTAATCACTCTCCCGAACCTGCCTCAAAGCTCACGGTGTCCGATGGTGGCAGCTATCTTCAGCCACTCTCATCGTGCTCTCTCCATTTTCTCTACCATCTTGTCCTTTCCCTCTGCTTTACGCATTTCGCGGGGCAACCAGAAGGAAGTGGGACCGGCCGAAACCAAGTAGCACTGCTGCTGCCACCGGCCCGACGATAAATTTGTTAGGCTACCGCGACGTCCACTACTGCTAAGACCAAGACTAGTCAACAAGGAACGGACCCCCACGGCCTCTGCTATCTATCCGCAGTTCTCCCACCACGAGTGCAAAGCAAGCGGAATGAACGAAAAGAGTCTAAGAGCTACTACTACCTCCTCCCATGTCTTTCACGCCAAGGATTCCAAACCCCCATTCTAGTCGTGCAGAGGTCCGGCCCCGGCTGAATGCTTAATTTCAGAATATTGATCCCTACACCTTCGCGAACTAAACTGGCTGGATCGAACGAAAGGTATACGTTAGCACTTCTGACTCTCCACTCAGCCTGGGCAATTAACAAACGCCACAGCTGAACGAGTCACTAATTCGCTGTAGATCATCGGATTTTGCCCAGAAATAAGCCCAGAAGCAAGTACAGCGGATATTGAAATTTAACAACTTCTAAACCGATTAAGCTTAATCAGAATGATGATTTTATATTATGTATAAGAGAAACTCTCTGCAATTTTTTAGACATTTGTGTTAGCGGTCTGATAGCTTCTGGGCAACCATGTATCACTTAATCGCATTTCCGCACGTAACTTCCTTACCTATGGTCTCTCGAAGTAAAGCGAGTAACGCATTAGGACATGCTTGCCCACCAGTTGCTACTTTTAAAGCCTGAAAAGCCCCGTAATTACACAGACTTGGATCAGGAGAAAACACGGATTCTTTTAGTCAATTCAGGATGTAATTTAGGCATGGCGATGACGCCTGGAATTGTCATTAAATAACCAAAGCTACGGGGTGTCGTTTGCCGCGCCAACGACCTATGAAGTTCATAGGGTACTCGAGATAACGGCCTGCAGTCATCCTTTTATTTTTGGCAAATGTCTCATAGTACTAGACGTTTCTGATGTTCATTGTAAGTGCCATTATCATTCTGCGTCTAAGACTACTTCCTACTACATACTGACACCAAACTTGATTTTTCTTCAAAACAAATCGTTCTCTCGTTTGGTTCCTTTCTGGCTGCCGGTCGAGACTGAAGCATACGATGCTAGCTGGATCCTGGCGTAAACTGCATAGACTGCCTGCCAATCACATTTAATCAGAATTTCCAGTTGGCTAACTACTTAGCCCTCTGAAAAAACTAATTAGCTATCACGGTCATGCAAAAAACACGCAGACACAGTATCTTTATCACACTCTTTTGTTTTACGTTTCCATTTTTTAGTCTGCAAATGTTTATATGCGATTCTCTCTCTCTCTCTCTCGATGTCGAATTCGGCTTGCGTCTTCTTCATTGAAATGCTGCCCTTTGAGTCGCGAAAAGATATCGCCACCACTGGCGCTTCGCCCGCATCTGCTTGTGTTAACGCCACTGTGCCGCGGCATCTAACGATGAAGATCAACAAAGATGGCAACAAGATACAGCTGAGTTATGAGGTAGGCGAAACTGTCGTCCCAGTCTTTGGGACTTTTTCGTTTTTCTTCAGGCAGCGCACAGGCAAAGGCAACACAGAGCTCAGCTCGGTTAGATAAACACTATCCTACTTCGATACAGCCTGACAAACAGCACAACGAAACAGCGAGGCGACCCGTTTGGTCCGCTGTCTTCACTATAATTCCTGCCTGCTTCCTGAGTTAGCGATGTTGCCGCTATGTACAGAGTGTCCTGCTGGCCAAATGACTGGACGGCTAGCGGCTAAATCTGCTAGGAACCGAGAAAATCGAATTTTCTCGTACCTCTCCTTCTTTCTTGCTTTGGTTGGCCTGGGTAGACCTTTTTGCGTGTGGCCGGGTTCGACAGCTTTTCCTGAGTTTTACGGTACTCCACTTCCTTTCTCTCCTCCTAAAATTGATGCTACGCCTGTTCTTTCTTGTTACGTTGAGTTCCTCGTTCGACGCTTCTCATTCCCTTTTATCCGCTCTTCCCAATTCCTATTGGCGAGCAGGCTCCGCAAATCTGCTGCTAGCCGCATCGCCAGTCACTGCATTCGGCCGCTTATTCCAGAGAATGAAAGCCCACTGCCATCGACCTCCATCCTCCATAGCGAAGACATCGCGACAGATAGATAATCTGTAGTCGATAAATATCGGTTTTCCCTCTCGATTTCCATCGCAGTACCACAGCTTCTCAAAGAACCCACACCTCTGCGCTGTCCCCGGACACCCCACCCACCTATCAGAGGTATGCTGGCGATCTGATCTGCCCGGAGCGTTTGGACAGAGAGCCAAAGCTATCGTGAATCAAACAGGCTTATTCACACGCTCGTATAGGGACACAGGTCGGCAGACCGACATATCTACATTACTCCCCGCCACCGTCCCTTGTAGTCGCCGAGCAGGCACCACCACTGTTCATGATAACGTTTGTATGTGTCTCACATATCTGCACAAGTCCATGTCCATACTATTTGAATGAGTGCGTAAGTGCATCAATGTGTGTCTACGTTACGACAGAGTGTAAAACGAGGGCGTCATTACGCAGAGTGGAAATCCCCATTCTTCATTTGCACTCACCGCGCTAGATGCGCCGGCCCGATTCGTTGACCAGCTCAATTGGAGGCCTTATTTTAGCCGATTTCTCTTGCCTTAAATCCTTCCCCTTTATACTAAAAATCATATTTTAGCTAAGGAGTAAGAAGACAGAACGGACGGGGCAAAATAGCATAAGAAACTCGACGCTTAGACGAACAGATAGATAGGTAAAATTGCATAAAGTATAAGATAGAATCGAAGCTGGCGTAAGATCTAGAGCCGCCAGGGAAGGCCCGCTTTACTAGGTGGGATGAGTTCTATTCTCAAAAGTAGTAGGAGAACCGCAGCAGGATCACTGAACTTCTTCTCCATATACTATCTATTGCCTTTATCGGTAGTCGCGGCAGTTATCTGCAGAAGCAGCTATTAAATAGCAATCGCAGATTCTATTTGTCTTACAGGAGGTCTTCAGTGTTTTTTAATTCTGATTTCTGTCACCCTCTAGTTTCCTTGTCGAGGTAAGAAACGGAGGAAAAAAACCAACGAAAGGCAGGAATGACACGGGCTCTTGTTTCTTTTGGCCTCATATTTTATTTAGTATCTTGTTTTGTCTCTCATTACAGAAAAGTAGGTAGTCCGGCCACCTTAACAGGTCAAGCATTTGGTAGGAACAGATGAATAAAGCGCCTACAGCATTCCTTCCCGATTTGGCAGTTCCCATTGTTGATCTTATACTATGTATAACTTACGTGTCATAAGTAGGTGTTATAGAGAACTACAGTATACGTGCTATTATCTTACAATGAAAAACTCGTGAGGTTGTAGCTGTGACACGCTAGAAAAGCCTGATGGTGAAGCAGACCGGACGACGAAACCATTCTATTTCATTTCAGTGTCACAATAGATGCTCGTCTCATCCCGATACTATATATCGAAATTTCACATGTCTGTTAGTAGGCAGGCCGGCCGGCTAGCCCGGCGCGACACCCACTTTAGAGACACTCTTCTTCTCGATGATCCATGAGGAGCAAGATGGTCTGTCCATATCAAGGCGTTCCGCCCGCAGTGGCAATCTTAGCACTCCACCATCTATCCGAGCATTATTGTTTCGGTGTCGGCCTTCTTCGCCTTGCCTCCACCTCATCTGGAGCCATTTTGGGTAGTGGGAAATATGAAAGTTTCGAGGGGTCGCAAAACAGCAGCAGTAGCAGCCTGTAGTGGCTCCAGCTGCTGGAGCTATAGTCGCGCAGCAGCAACAGCAAACCATCGACTGGCCACGGCGATGGTAGCAGCAATAGTGCTATGGTGGATGTCGTTGCTGCTGCTACTGCCGACCGGGCGGCGCCTGCTGCCTGTCCGAACTGATGCCTCGTCGAGATGGTGTGGGCACAGATGGTCGGGCCTTCATTGCCGCCTTCTTCCACAATGCTCCGCCTCATCCGAGCTCGAAATCGACGCGGTTCCAGGCACTATCCGCCACTGACGGCCAGCAACAACAAATCACCATCGAACGAACAAAGAGAAAAAAGAGTACAGGGATGGTGAACGCTCGCTCGAGGCGGTCTTACGAGCTAGCTGGTGAGGGCGAGGCGATGGAGAAAAAGAATACCTTTTAGCCGGCAAGCAGCCACGACACTAGCCGCGGTTGAAATAGTGCGTCTCCACTGGTGCCTAGTAAGTCTGGACCCGACTAAAACTAAGCTGCTTCGGCTCAAGGCACATCGGCCTCCTCGCTGCTAATGGAACTTGCCAGCGAGTCTCCCTCTCCCCTCAGCTGGCTCCTCAGTTGAGCTGCTGCCACTGCCGCTGCAAACTAACTCAAAGACACGAGAGAGCTGCCTCTCAAAGACTGCCTGGCTTCTGGCTAAGATCAGTCTGTCCTGCGTTGAGCTTCGAGACCGCTGCTACTTGCGCTAGCTGGCTGGCAGGCCACTACTTGATGGCTGCCGCGAAGCTTAGTCCCTTCGAAGAGCTTGTCTTCCGGCCTAACCACTGCCAGCCTGGCTTTCCTTGCTGCTTAACTGAAAAGACGCTCCTTGAACACTCGACCACCCCGCATTACCAGTACACACTACCATATACCCTTCATCCTCGACCACAACCGCCGCTAGGCCTGCTCTCCGTCCGCTGGCCTTAGCGGCTCGCCTCTTCTCGTTGAAAAGCGATTATTCTATAATGGTCTTTAAATGCCCTTCCCTGTTCCTCTTTTCCATTGGAAGCCCATTTTTAACGCCTTTACCCCATTTCGCATAGCACATAAGCAAGGCAAGCTGCCAAACCTATTGCCTTTAAGAGATCTAGCTGGTTACCATCGACCGCTCAACCAGTTATCCTCGTACGTTTGCTATTTGCTTATCGGCCGCTTGAATATAGCAGGAAAGGTTAGCGCTTGTTGATAACAGAAACTTTTCTACGCGACCTTGCCCATACATTTACACACAGTTTCTCATCATGCACAAAGTTAGGGATCGGAGGCTGGAAGTAAACGCAGCGAGATTGGTGTTTCTTGATAGTCACGGAAGCATCACTCGAGCAGAACGACCGTCAAAGTTGTTAGATTGCTGAAGCCGACCGGCGTTTAGGCCATGATTTGCCGATTCCCTATACACCGCGAAACCGTCGACGGGACGCGCGGATGGTTGCCGAAATTGAGACTGCGGTAACTGCGGCAAAACTGTAGGTGGGAGTCGAACTCGCGCAATTACACGCACACTAGCTGCGACTGCAGACGATTTATACTATAGAACGAGAGGCTTCTCGTCCGTAAGAACTGGAGGTAGACAAACGCGGCGTCGACGGTGTCGCTGCTCCGGGGACGTTCTTACAAGAAACTGCAAGATTTCTCTACTTGCACCAGGTGACGAAGTGATGTTTCAGCAGTGGTTGCAATATAATATGTAACAACGAATGCAGTTACAACCGAGGTGCAAAGCGCTGCTCGCAGGAGTCAGACATCCTAAACAGGGCGTCGCCAGATTTTGCAGCGCGGTTGTAAGATGGATCGGTACTAACTCTTGGACTCCTCTCGGCTGAAAGGCTTAGCAGTTGCCACTCCGCCTGGCACAGGCTACTTTTTTCTATGAGTTGGCCAGAGCGAAGTAGCTCCCTCTCATTTTCAATTCGTCTCCAAGGTCTGGCCATCCTCAACCCGCTTGAAACCCAACACTCAAACTCCTCATTCGCGTCGCCGTTACTTCGAGGCCGGCAGACTAACACACAGCGTTTCTAGGATACGCGTCCGGCAGTAAGACACGCCGCACCGCGTAGACTAGCGGCATCCAGTCTAGTCAGTAGCGTCCCGTCTCTTTCGTCTGTCATAGCGACCACGTCCGCCCCTAGTAAGTTTTGAGAGAAGACAGAATGTCAGGAGTAGGCGCGTGGAAGGGGAGGGGCAAAACGGAGAAAAAATGGGGTTAAGCGGGGTCTTATTTATTATTCCGTGGCCTCGAACAAGGCTGCAAAAGGCTGTGGTTGTGTTGGTGCCGTAAAACCATTGAAGCGCCAAGAGACCCGGTCTGGTGCTGAACGTGGAAGGCAAGCAGAACCTTTGCGGCAAAAGGCTCGAGTGGAGAACCAGCGGGACAACGGAACGGCGGGATCAGAGGGATTCGGACTGTTCAGGCCAGACAGGTCGCTCAGCCGACTGCCATCGTAACGTAACCCACTGCCGTCGGTATAAATCTCCTTGAGAATCTCTGCCCCTTCCGGCTTCTGTCGCCTCTACTTGTTAGGGCGTCGCATTTCTTAGCCTCGGTCAGCCAAAAAACCCTCGGGAAGCGACGGACAAGATGGCAGATTTGGTCGTAGTGGCCTGATGGTCTGATGACTTACCGTATCCCCGTACCTCCACCGCCTCTTGACTGTAGTAACAGCAGTAGCACGCTTCAATATCCGGTCGATGGAAACGGCGAAAAAAAAACACCTTTTTGCTCGCTCGCTCGACCTTCAATCTACCATCGTTTCCACCATTACTAGGCCTTTGCTGAGGACGCGGAATCCGTGGCACAAGTCAGCCTATCGAACGCCGACTAAATCGGCTAAATTCGAGTTCTGCTCGCGGGTAAGGGCATGTGTCGATCTAAACGAAACGGCAGCATCGGTAAAGGATATGGGAAAGGTCGCTTTGAACGCAGGACACAAGGAGCACACTCGATTCACTAGTCTCCTGTAGCTCTACCCGCTAACGTGGATCTGATCCGGACATTGCTGGCGCAATTTACATTTAATTGCCATAAAATTGTTCTCGAATCCGCTATTTCGTGGCGTTTTTTCGGCTCTATTTTTCCTAGTTCCAATTTTTTGACTGTCGTACGCGCTAGCTGTATCATATGACAGTACGAATCTGTTGGTACAAATACTACTGCTATGATTATGACTGCCACTCCTCTTCTATATATGTCTATGGTGTCACGTGGGTGTCAGTTTGTGAGTGTAAGTGTAGTTGCGTTGCCCTGTCCTCTTCTATATGGTGGCTGGGCAACGTTAGCCCCCGGCGTTTGCTACAGTTACGCTGTCGCAGCTTTTAACCTTCTTTCTTCCAGAACGACGTTTAGCATTATTTAGTTCAACAGTGGTTTAGCTCGTTCGTTTGTCGCTGCCTGTCCGCTTGTTCCGAACAATGGTCAACAGCAAACTCGAGCGGGGACGACGGCGGCACCAGCTATTTTCAATGGTGGGAGTGCTGGCAAGAGTGGTAACGTTTTGCTGCTAAGAATTTGACGACGTTGCATGATAAGCATGACGCACTAAAGCTTCGCTTGTGTTCGTTCTATTTCTATAGCGTTGTCGAACGCAGCTAGAGACTCCGACTGGGAAGCAATTGAGGTCTGAAGGCTCCACTGGCTCTGGCCATGTTAGCTAACAGCGTTGAGTTTCGGCAATCTTGGATTCAGCTTTCGCGCAATAGCCTTCTCGTTGTCAAGAAAAGCGAAGACTGGTAGGAGACAGTGCTGGATACTATGGGACGAAGTGAAGGTGACGCGGGAACGCCCACCTTTTCTCCGCACTTTTTCCTCATTTAGACACAGTAAGCTAGTAAACGACCCAAGCTAGCTCACTATTATTCTAGCCGCTATTTGGTCTACTTACGGCTGCTGGCTGGAAATGTTGCGAAGGGGTCTTTTTTCAGCTATCGCCCCCTGCAAACTCCCGGTTTACCTCAAACCATGCGGCCGTTGACTGGAAATAGACGAACGAATCGAACAGAGCGACGGTTCCCGTCGAACAAGAAGCGTTACCAATGGGTACTGTCAGGGCTGTGCTGACGATGGTGGCGGCAGTGACGACGGCCCCCAAGTGGGGCTATTTGGTGTCCCAAGACGAAAGGTAGATAGGGCCAAAGACGGGGTGCGGCATGGCTTCTGTCATGTCATTAGGAAGAAGCTGCAGTTCGCACGAAGGCACAGCAAACCAGTCAAGCGGCCAGCGAGCCTAGTCAAATAAATTGCTTCGATTTGAATTTCTTGTCAAAGCTTAACACATATTCTCTCGGCCGACAAACGTCATGGCGTTAGCTCCCATGGGCTACCCGCCTCATCTTGGTGCTCACCTGGGATTCTTCGATAGCCAAAAAAAAAAACTGGTCGAATGTGGTCAGAATAAAGCAGCTCGATGCATAGGTCTTGATGCCTCTTTTCTGAGCGCGGTCTTCCCCTCGGCACCAATCAGATTACCCTATAACCTGCAGTCAGTCCCAACGTGGCACGCACCCTATTCCATTTATGATTGCTATGTTGCTTTATCTTCTCGTATCGACAGATTAGCGCAGGTTTGGTAGTCTGACACAGGTTTAGGTGCTCTATTGATAATTAACGGTTCCTTGAATGCCAAAATAATATGAAATCTTTAAAAGATGCTTGAAGGTTGCCAATGATCAGCACAAATCTCTTGTTAAACAATTTCGACATCGAACCGCGTAACAATTTCAATAACAAGATTCTTCAAAAAAAAAAGGTCGAAAATTCTTATTATATAAATAGAGACAGGTAAACGGTAAATCTGCATCCATAGATTCAGACATAAAATGTGAGTTTACAATTTATAAACTATCTGTTTAAAGGATATACCTTCGTTTCCTTTTTTTGTAGCCAAATACTTCCTTAAATAAAAAAAAATTCCTTAAATTTAGCGGTAACCCTACAAAATATACAAAAACAATCATTATAATCTATAAGAGATAGTGATGGCTTTCTTAAAATGAGTCGTCATGTCTAGGTCCAATAAAAGCTAGCAATGGATAAGTGTTCAAGAAGCGTTTGCATCCATTATTCAGGTAACGTGCACGTCTCGCAACGTAATGGTTAAACATCTTTTACCTTGAAACTCTCTTAGCTAGTCAAAGATAACACGTCGGTGAAACCCAGTGTTCAGACGTGCTCTGCAACGCAGGGTTACCAGATAGTGTGAGCTTTCTCCTCGCACGGCAAAGGAAATGGTATACCGTTTGGATTCTGTTCATGTTCGAAGTAGCTCTGCAATCAGAACGGCAGCTTGTAGATTTAGATGGGTGCACTCGGGTGGACGATCGTCAATAGCACAAAGAGACAAAACAGACGTACAGGTCAACACATATATATAAACTGAACAGATTGGCCGATTGAAACAAATGATACGCAAACCGAGATTAGGGCAGTGGTGATAACGAGTCATGAAAGTATTTGAATGAGCTCGCAACGCCTCCTTCAATGTGGAACAACAATGCCCCTCCCCCCCCCCCCCAGCTCCTCTGTTACAACTTCCTGTTAAAGATATTATGCAGTTTGCTAATAAAGGTTTTTTTTTTATCTCTTTCAGGAGTCTGGGCCAATGGCGGCGCAGCACTCGTAGGCTGCGGGGTCTCGAAGAGGAGGGAAAAGGTAAGCAGAAATCTACAACTCCTACATATGCAGAGTTAAACAAAGTCTCCTGACTGTATGCAGAAGTTACCTAACGGTTAGAGTGTCTCCACTTAACATTTTAATTATTATTTTTACTTTTTTTTGCTTCGGTGCTACTTTAACAAACGTAAAATGAAGACTCCTAAACTGTCAAAAAACTTCTACCTTTTCCTGTATAGAGATCGTTTCAAGTTTGTTTTACTGAAATCAAATAAAAATTGATTCGATGTATTAAAACATGAAATCAACCTATTTTGTGTCTGTCTATAATGCTAAACATAGATCTATATATATATTCTTCTCCTTCAATAGCTCACTGTTACAGTATACATGTTAGTAGAAACAAAAGACCATCGACTCATTGAGTAACCGAACAGCGATTTATTGTCATCTGTTTGTCAATTATCGTTCCAATATATTCTGTATCACCTTTTCAGAGCTGTCTTTCAAACGAGAACGCGCCCATATGAGGAAGAGAACCGGGATGTCGAAAGCGACAGTGTGGCCCCGGCTCCAAGCCTCAATGCTAGTAGGTCTTTTACTTGCAGCATATTTCGGCGATGCAACACAATCCCGTAAGTACCCCAATATTGCCTCCTCATACTTAACTCAAACGCCCTCATGGTCTTAAGTTCTCATTTACCACTTCAACTGCGCACCTGGATGAACATGTTACACAGCAAAACGTCGGTTTACATGCTGCCAAAGCCATCTTTATGGTATACGTTGAAAAGTGAGAGATGATTCTGCTTTTTGCAACACAAAAACAGCTCAAGCCGTGAAAGTCTGCGTAGGACGCGCCTAGTTTTCCAGAAGGTTTACCGATAAAGCCGGTAGCACAATACAGCAGGGTAACACTCTTTCAGCGGGTGCCACGTACTTACAGTGCTGTTGAACGTCGTTGTTGAAGAGTCAGTCTGAGTCGAGAAACGTCTGTGCAATCAGCGAGTCATTTCGCTCTAGTTGGACCCTCCTTTTGCATAGAAGCGACCCAGGCAGACTAGGAGTTTGAGCCACCTTCTGGCAAACGCGTCGCTAATGGCAGCTGCTGCATATTCTCGGACGGCCGTTGGTGTCACCAGCAAGGAGAATGAGTAACATTTGAATGCAGGCCGACAAGCAAACGACTACTTCTGTGCACATCGCCGTCTTTAGAATGTGTCGATGTCGCCTATTGTTGTGAGATTCAGAATGCGTTTCGTCCTAATCCCGTTAAAAAACCATACTGCATATTTTACCTTCGACTGCTTGTGTGTTGGTTCAGAGGGGAGGGGGCGGGGGTAGCGATTATAGCGCATTCGCCATTAGTCTCCGCCGCCGCGTATATGCAGCGGACTAGATCCAATTAATGAAAATGGTACCATTAAACGACGTCGACAATGGGGATAGCTTGCGTTGTCAAGGGCACCAACTTGAGACTACTCTTACTTCTGACAGCCGAGAGACACTGTAGATTCGTTTTTTCGAACGGCGAGCATTACTTTGAGCGTAGACGTCGTTGCCTTATTTCGACGAGTCTCGCTCAATGTCTTACTCTGACGTTTTCTGCTTTTGTCTTCGCTTTACCCATTCTTCCGCGTTATCAGGGTTATAACAGCCATAATACTGACTTCTTTCTTGTTCCCGACCTCCAGCCTGTATTATGAATAGATTGGCAAGGAGAGTGTACGCTCAACTATGACCCAACATCGGACGGCGAAAAACCGAGTGGCTTAAGGGCCTATCAAAAGGTTGCCGTTGCCCACGAGACTCGTTACCTAGGTGCACCCGAAGCGATACAATTACAGACTCCACCCTTAGCATCTGCTAGGGCGGTCAAGATAACCGGTCAGCGACTCGGCCATGCGTTTCGTTAGTAGTTGCTTACTTGTTTGGGTGGCTCGCCGACTAGCAGCAGTAAGTCGGCGCTGATAAATGGTTCTATAAGTGTCGCATAAATACCATAATGTCCCTTCGCTTCATGTGGCAGACGAGAACAGCGGCTGCATCAAAGGTTGGCGGTAAGGTTTACTGATTGCGCGTCGCTTGTCCCCTTTTCTGACCGAGCAACGGCCCCCATTCTTCTACCCGCATTGCTGCTTAACAGAGTCGGCACGATAAAGGCTACTAGCTAACTTACTGTGCTCACCTCTTAATCTCATTGTCTCTTTTCTACCCCGGCCAAATGTCCCCCAATTCGTCCGGTTGTAATTTTCTATTTTTGCCTCTTTTTCCCGCCCGTTATTGTACTCATCATTTTGCGCTCTTCCTTCCGGCTATTGCAGGTAAATGGTCGTCGTCTGGGAGCAATCGGCGGGGTAACCGACCCCCTCAGCGGTTTGCCATTGAGCCGCAATCAAAGGTTGCGACGATTGGTGAGGACGTCGTACTCGCATGCCGTGTCGAGAACAAGGTGGGCACTCTACAGTGGACGCGCGATGGGTTCGGGCTCGGTATCGATCGCAACTTATCAGGCTTCTCTCGCTATGCGATGGTCGGTAATGATGAGGAAGGGGATTATACACTGCACATTCGCGGGGTGACGCTCGAGGACGATGCGGACTTTCAGTGTCAGGTTGGAGCGATGGATGGCATCAAGGGGATCCGATCGAGGTTCGCACATCTTAATGTACGAGGTAGGTGGATACAAGGAATGGACGAAGTTACGTATCTGTGTTATTGTAATGTTTTCTGGGGTAATTTTAGGGGAAAGCTATTGAAGTAGGTGTTCTCTATGCGAATCTAAAGACTTACATCATCCTCGTGTGCTGGGTAAATTTTTTCGTTATAGTTAGATATAACAACAGCCAATGGAGAGTGATTCATGCAATGCTGCATGTCACTATCTCACGTAAGAATAAAGATTTAACTTCGCTCGAGGCTTGGACTAATATATATGTAAATATCACAGTAGACTTCTATAATATAAGACAATAGCTGATTTAGCTTCAACACTTCGTGATCGACCTGGGCCAATGCATTGACTTTATTCTTGGAATTGCGGACCAGTTCGACCGAGACAACTCAATATATAATATATTGAGACACTCTTTTGCTCAAGGAACAAAATTAAAAAATACTATCTAAGCGTGTCTTGTAGAAATTTTTCGCGAATATTTTATGCCAAAACGAAAATTCATCATCAGGCACACATATCAGCAAAATAAATATATTAAGGAAAAGAAAAGGATAGTGATTGTTTACAATGACCAACTGCTCTAGGTACTTAAATAGCAAGTTTATATAGCCTACTAAGCCATTATGATCAACAACGTTAGCATGTGGGTTGTTTTGTATTTTTCGTGGCTTCATCTTTTCGTTCCACCTCTGGTCTTTCCAAGGGGGTCTTAGGCGGACGAGTTGGTAACTAACCGCGCGTTTATCAAAACGGTAACGTGCTCGCATGTATTTTTTAGCAGGAAGCAGCGTCTACGAAAGGAAGCCGTGGCAACTCGGCAGCCAACTTTGTATTCGCACCAAAAAATCCGACAGAGTGGGTCTTCTCCGGCGGTTAGCGTCGCTGTTCCTTTTCCACGTTTTACTACTTTTGGTTATCTTCACGCAGAGCAGTACAGGGATTGAGGCCTTCTCTCTGCTCGGGTCTATTGCGTTTCTATCGCTATTCGACTCTTTTGCATTGGCTGTTCCATTCTTTGCTGCTCGTTGCTTTCTGCTCTCTCGACACTTCGTCTTCCTCTTTTTCTCGGCAATGAACGAGCCGAGGTGACCCACAACACTGACCAACATAGTAGAGTCCTATGCAAATGTTATAAAGCTGCTACTGGCCACTGACAACGGCTGCCCTGGCAGTGCTGGTAGTAGTAGCAGAGGCAAACTAGCAGCAAACCGGCGTCAGCGGTAACGGTGAAAGGCGAATGTTATAAACGACCTCACGCACTTTTTACCCTGGTTTCCCTCCGACTTACCTTCCCTTCCTCTTACTCCTACAGATCTTCCACAACCTTCACTCCTGTCTGTTCCTGGCCAGTCATCTGGGCAGTGACGCTCGTTCGCCCCTTTCACTCCCATTCTCCTCGAATCCCTGACCCCTAACTCGCTCACTCACGTTACTCTACCACGTTTTCTAGAGACGCTCTCATCGACGGCAGCGACTGTCTATGATATCTAGCAGCGTTGCGTCTCTCACGGCATGGCGATGGCGGCGGCTAGCTGCGAGACAGCTATATGCATCAATAAGAGTTGCAGATAGACTCAGCAGGGAGCCAGCCGTTGGGCCGAGAAGTTAGGCAACTGAGCTCACCACTCACAGTAGAAGCAGCTCTAGGAACGGTAGCAGTGGCTGGTGGTGGTGAGTACCCACTGTGCCAGCCGTAGCCGTTTCGTGTGATAGGCTTATGCTTATGAAGGGTCCGAGCCCTTATTTGGCCGACGTTAACAGAATGCGCTATGCAAGCAAGTGAGCGAGCGCTTACCATTGGACTAACGGCAGAGGCTGCCAGTCAAGTGTTAGTTACGAGAGGAGCGCCAGCTTCGTGAGTTGTGCGCCCGACTTGATCATTGGCCATAACCCCCATCGTGCCCGCATGCTGCCAGAAGCTGGAGAAAAAATTTGAAGAGATCTACAGATAAAGACTGCATTTGCAGCGACTACACCGGCGAATAGCCTCGAAGGACAGTAGGTTGATGAGTGAGTTGAAAAATTTTAGCAGAAGGGTGTTTCTCCACGCATGCGTTTGCCTCCACTACTACAACTGCGAATAGACCCATTTAACTCAATAGAGATTGGTTTTGCTTACGATCGCATCTATAATAGTTCTCCTTGTGAGCCAATCCTTTGGAAGGACAACGTGCAGACCAGTTAGCGAACGCTTGAATAGGCCAGCCGAACCTACCTGCCATTGTGCGGCTCTAGACGAATTGTCGTGTTGGATAGATTGTATTGAACCATACTTCATTTACAGGCGAAAGAGGAAATACATAATTCGTAGCGATCTGGCCCAGAGGCCTTGGCATTGACGCTGCTGGCCTTAGACAACTTTATTCCGGCTCGCATTACCACACGACTAAATTAACATGGCCTTGATTCTCTTTCCTTACGTCATGTTCGGTCTTCGGTGAAACTGTAGGCGGGGGCGAAGAAGGCCGAGGTGGAACGAGTTATTTTGAGATGGCGGGCACTGCTAGCGACGGTGCTTTGGATGCCTCTAGAGAAGGACAGACAGAAGCCAAGGAAACGAAGGTGGCCAAGCGAAACGAATTAGGAAAGAGAGTTTAAGTAACTTCAGTACAGCATGCCGAGTATGGCCTGCCTGCTTGTCAGCTTATCCGACAGGCCTACAGCTAAACAAAATAAGCCGCAGGCGCACACGTCGCAACGTCTTTTGGCCTGCCTTTATGTACTGCGGTTCCGCTATGGAGACACGTTGTCGTGTGGCTTATGCACGGTGGGATTCGACAAGTGACAAAAAATCGGTAAGAGAGAGAACTGGGAACGGGGTTAAGGACATGGCAATACAATTCAGGAGGCAGTTGCTTGTTTGTTAACTCCCGAGCGTCGTAATGACCCTTGGTGTTGAGTGGCTGCTCCATTTGCTTTCGTAGACAGCTGACGACTGTAGGTCATGTATAAGATGTGTATTCCCCACAAAGAGCGTCCAGTATTAGCTGACCGGATGGCCAGGGAGCGAATCAGCGCAGTAAGGGGTTATAAGAAGACATCTTCACCGATACAACAGAACCGAGGAAACAAACCAACCCGTCACTATATGCGTACTTTTGTCACCATTGTGGGTACCTCTCCGTGAAACTTCCGAAAGACAAAATTTGGAAAGCGTACGCGGTGCGAAGTGATTCAGTCACTACACTTTGGACAAACTAAATCTTATAAATGTTGTCCTTGGCACTATACGATGTCGTCGAGCGTGCCGACTCCAATCAAATTCTACCACGATATTTAGCATTGAACGACAAACATAAGTGAAGCTTACTGTTCAGCAAGTTTTTATGCAGAAACTTCAGAAACCGTCAAAACCTACAAGCAATCAAGTTAAAACGAGATTTCGAAAAACTACGTTCAAGAAACAAAAAATTCATCGAGCTTAACAAACGCTAGGACGAGCAAGTAATCTAATAACGAGCGTCATAATATGACAGTCGTTCTTTTTTCAGCCAATATGTATATATATATATATATACATACATGTGTGTGATTTGCTCAATGCAAATACAATCCGTAAAGTGTGTTTACGTGGATATACATGGGGTTCATGGTAATGTATTTGCCCAAGACGGGTGCACAAAGATGTCTCAGGAAAACACGTATAGCACAAGTTTTCATACGGAATATAATAGCGTATAGTTGTACCCATAGGAGTGGTTATAGTTGAAGGATGCAGCAGCAGTCTATATCGGGCGTACATTGTAGAACGTTTATGGGACTGGCCGTGTCACGTCTGAAATCGAGATACGGACCATTCTCCACCAACCACCTCAGGAAGCTTGCGAAGTCCATTAGTTGTTTTTGTCTCTGCTATGACGCCCAAACAGGCCTCGGTCGCGAGACAACCGCAGCAGCAGGAGGATTAGCAGTAAAGGAAACTGGATGAGGACAAAGACCGAAATAGATTTGGCCTGACTTACGGACGCGAACAGGAGGCCACTGGATGGCCGAAGACCACGTGCATCTAGTGAGCCGGTTGCGGTCATAGTGCACCTATAGTAGGTTAGCCTGTGGTATTCGTCATGTGGTCGTTGGTTTGGGCAAAACTCGCGGTTCTCGCCATTCTCAAAAGCTGTATATAATGTTGTAAAATCACATGATTGAGGTGCACTTTTCAAGCCCCGTGAATTGATGCTGACGGTACTGTTCGTGATGACAGAAGGAATAATGGCGGTGATAGAAAACACGGGCAAAAGATAGGGCTTCGTTAAAAAAGAGCTCAATACAACGCGTCATGGGGGATGGATTTTACTGGCCTGCTGTACAGTGCAGCGCAAATAGTGCATCTGAACAGCTCTTTCGGTGAGAGCCATTCAGTAGCTGAAAGTGTACGGTGTACAACAATAGAATCCGTGTGGGAAGCGGCATCTTGCTAAGCGCGGCGTCTGCCCCCACTGCTGCTGTTGCACACTCCACTGCGTCTAGACGATTTCGCTTCATACGGGACTGCCTGTACATGCAAGTCAAGGCTAGACTATGTACAGTAACTTGGTCGGCTCTTCGAGAACACGGCGGAGATCGCATAAGAATTTGTGATTGGTTCTGGGCAAATGAAGGCCAGAGGACGATGTCCGCTAACTGATCCGTCAATTAAAGGCCGAACGCTTCACCCAACGAACGCGTTGAGATGGACACTGCTGACTAACGGGCGGTCGGGCAAGGAACTGGAAGATACTAACGAGTGAGTGATGAAAGAGTTATAAAATTTTAGGATAGTGATGCCAGTACGATGCTGCTGCTGATTGTAACGTCGCGTACAGTATCGTAGTTTTTCTCTGCGGGTAACTAAAAAAGACGGACAAAAGAGGGACGACCGAAGGTAGGCGCCAGCGGAACGAAGAGGCCACCCTTCCCCCACCTTCCCCAACTACCGGGGTCCACTGTTGAGTCGATCGCCGGAGGAGAGCTAGTAAGTGTGTAGGCTGTGCTCTTATTCTCTATAACAATAGCAAGAGACCAAGATCTCGTTAACATGCAATGAATAATATATAATAGACATCCTGCTAAACAGGAAAGGTCAGTGTCCTCCAGCTCGCTGTGCTCACGCCTTTAAAAGATGCCCTACTACAAAGATGAAGGCGGCAAAAGATCGACGATTGTGCCAGTCATGGCGACGACAGTTTGCAGGCTAGCAAACCAGTGGGCAGAAGTAGCCGAAACATTAAGCTGTGAGTCGTCCCCTTATCAAGACTGAAGGTAAAGCAAAATGCATTGCTCATGTTTCACGTTTCACTCGATCTAGTAGCAACAATAACTCGATAGACGTTGATATCACCGCAGTCAGTACTTTTTCCTAGCTATTTTGTAGAAATATAACGCCCGCTATAACGCGTAATGTGTTATTGTAGATTACTTCGCACGGTTTGGCTTGGCAACGCTGTATTACCACTATGTATCGCTTTGGGAAACAGTCGGCACAGAGCCACAAGTTTCCAGCACTTTCATGTGTTCACAGGGTATGCTGGCGTATGGTTGTTCCGTAACAGGCTTTTATGATACTGCAACTCTTAACATTATAAGTCTTGCTAAGCCGTACTTCGGAAACTGCACGCGAACTTCTGTATTCAGCATTGCAGTACCGGACCGGAACAATGTTGATATTGAACAGCCAAAGCAGCCCGAAATAGTGGAATATGCTAGCTTCTACTAAAATCAGCTGACAGCCTTGCCGGCAGCGTCAGGCTTTTGGCCATCGATATGTTTCAAAATTGTTAACAAACATTGATAGAATTGCCTTCGATGCAAATATTACCGAAACATAAAAATGACGCCGTTTTATTTTATTTGTTCATACGAAGCCATAGCTTAAATGCGATTGTAAAGCCAAGAGTATGTTTGCTGTGGGCAGGCGCGATGAGAGACTGACAGCCTATATACCTACATTATATATTTGTAAGTTAGTATAATTTACAGTCTGAACCTTTTGAACGTTACGCCGCGTTCGACCTGATATGTGCTATAGCAGATTTCAGGTCAAAAATAACTTAAGTATACCCATTCTTTCTTTCTACCGGAAATATCAGCAGAAACTTTGCAAGGCCTCCTTTTTGAAGCTCCATTTAGCTACCTTGATATCTGCCTAGTTATACAAAATCAACAAATCGGTTAGCTATGTCGATTTGTTAGGCCCATTCAGTGGCGAGGTTTACAAAATGGGAGTCATTACAGAAGTTACAAAGACGTTCTTTTCACGACGATGGGTATATGATACATGCGCCTATACAGTCACCATATATCGCTATGATCTTTGTTTTATTGATTCATGATGTCATAAATATTATTGCAATAATTTATTGAACTTAGCGACGCACTGAACCGGCTTGCTCCCGCTAGGACCAAAGGCAAAAGATTACGCCAACATGGGAAGTTAACCGTTTATGAATCACTTATCCACGTTTGCTGCGGTCTGTGCGCATGCTCTTGTGTGTATGTCTTTGACATTAAATTCTGCGGATGACAGTTGTTATTGCGGCCGGCTAGTTTTGCTGACGCCGTCGCACTGCTAGTTTCTGTTTTCCTCGTAGCGTTCCCTTCTGCACAGCGGCCGTGTGCCCGCTTAATCGGCCCTGCTCATAGCCTGTCGAATCCTGACTTTAGCGCCAGCAGCTATGGGGCTGCTGTTTGTACCTCAAGCGTATGAGCCATTAGCGGTTTAGTATTAGATTGTCTAGTTAAGTGCCCCTTGCCCTAATGGCTTGCCAATAACCGCGTTGCCATTTATTCAATAAAGAACGATACTAGTCACTGCGACAGTTGCTATTTGCTGGTAGTTACTTGTGTCGCTGCTAATGTTTGAGCCGCGGTCACCACACCCGCCATTGTGAGCCTCAAGTGCAGCCTGACCTATGTATCACCACAGTTTCATCCATCTACGTATCAAGAAAAGCAGCGGGGCGGGGGGCAGTCAACCTGCACCCCTGACGTTTTTAACCTATCCTGACCTCTTTGCATTATCTGCGCCCACCACCCGCGAAAAGCTGTAATTCGCTTGGCAAGCCGGTTGGTTGGTAGAAAATGATGGCGCCATACCCCCCTTTCGTCAAGATACGGGCCGAATTGAATCTATTCTGTGTTATACATATTTCCTGAAGTTTGACACCAATTGCCAATACGAAACGCTGTTTTTTGGTGTTTTTACTTTCACCTATTTCTTTTACTGGCATACGGTTGATCCAGTGCATGTATAAAAGGCGCAATATTACATTGACTCATAGTGTAAAATTCATGATAGAGACCCATAGAAACGCGCCAAAGCATATGGATGTATAGTAGTGCAGAGAAATGAGTAATTTGCGTAATATAAGCGTACATTTATTGTATCTTTTCTCAATAGAAAACCCTTCTGTGTTAAGCATAAACAATGTTAGATTTTAGAGGTATGTTATTATTATCATACTTGATCATCATTTTTGTTACTGTACAAACTTAATTCCGATAACGTAATGAACGTACGTCATATAATGACGTGCACAGCCTCACTATGCTTTGGCCTCTGCTATGCGACTTCATACGACGTAAAGAACGATGCTTTATATCTACATTCGGTATTGCGCTGTAAACCTAAAATGAATACTTAAAAACTTCCACTCTACGTGTCAGTGAGAGAGTTGAATCACATGAAATTTAACACACAGATAACATGTAGCAGGGTGATATGTGGCCCTTCTATCCCAATGTGCGTACAGGCACTTGTGCCTTTGATGCCTGTATCTCGATGCAGCTTATATTCCAACACAGACACTACTACCGCAAATATTACTAGCAGCAGTACGGGCTACGTAAGCCACGAATCCAGTTTGATATAGTCTCGATGGCCATAGGGGCTGTGCGCGTCGTTTGCTCTAAAGCGTGCAAACAAATTTAAAGTGGGTCGTTAACCCATTTTGACGATGGTAAGTGTCTCCCAATCCGGATTGACGTCCCAACCACAACTACAGCCTCTGGCTCTATTGGCCTTATTGAAATCTCGCCACCGCCTCCTAGTTAGCGTCCGGTTCCCATACCTCTGTCGACCTTAGCCCATACCTAGCACTATCGCAGACAAATCTGGTAACTAGAACAGCGTTCGTTGTGGTTTGCTACAGTTAGCTCAGTCAGAATCTGGATATAATGTCCAAGACGTCGACCTTTGCTTAGTCGACAAATCTGCTGCCGCCTTTACCGCGGCTCACCCGAATAAATCTGAAATTCTATGGCTGCGGCCATGCTGTGGTCCGACTTGGTTACTTCCTGATGTCGTTGTATGCTTCCACAAAAAAGGCATGGTAGTTGTAACTTCAATTACATCGCCTCAATCGACTCCCTGTGACCAACGAGAAAAAGCACTATTTATTTGTCTATCGAGCGTCATCATTGATGGTTTGTTTCTTTGCCAAACAACCTGCGTGGCCAGTGGCATCGTTAACGGCGGTCATACAGCTGTTCAGATATGTATATTGACGATGCTAAACGTGCCATCGATTGCTTCGCCATTGATGTGTGAACGAACTAAAGTCATCAGACAGGATGAGTAAGGTAACAGAGGAAATGGTAGGGGCTTGGGGGCAGAAGCAAACATTTGGATGGTATCAACGGCTACACGGCAGGTTCTGGACAGCCGCAATCTCGGTCGCAAACTTTGCCCCCACCCCCCTTCCCGTCCCCGGCGCTATAAAGAGCACGACGGGGCTGTAGCATTAAGACCTGTCAAATCAAGCATTGAACATGCGTTCATCCGCTGATGGCACGTTACTTTAAATCGGCTCCCTTCGCCGGCGGTCGTTCTGAGAGCTGCATACAGTGCCGTCGCTTGTCTGCATATGAGATTGAAGTGTCCAAGAGGGTACTAGCTACCTAAGGGCTGAGCGAGGAAAGAAGATACGCCCGCCAGTGCTGCTTGTAGGTATAGGCTGGCGCATCTACCAATAGCAACATACCAAGTAGGGGTTCGATTGCTTCCCTTACTTCACCACCCCTAGATGGTGTGAGTGTTAATCGCACTCACCCACATTCACACGGGTACATACGACGATTAGAGAAAAGGGAAGTAGTTGGTTTGGTGTAAAGGCTTCAGTTTGCGGGTGGTAAGTCAGACACTTTTGAACGAACATCAGAACATAACAGCACGTCACGCTACGACACCATCATTGTCTGCTGCAGCGTCTGAGCTGTGTCATCGTTGTCGTCTGGCCAACCAAGATGAAGCTTCATGCTCCTGTTACGATCGCTTTCACCAGTGTCGCCTGCTCTCCTTCTGATTCAACGCAGTTAGAGGCAGTAGCTGCATTCATTGGGGCTGGTCTGTTGCCAGCTAAACATAATCATTAGCGCTGTGCCGCTACCTCGCGCATGAATTTCGTCGCTCGCTCAATCACGACAATGACCGCGTTGATTGACTGCTGTTACTGTTGCGTAAGTGCGTGTAGCCGACAGGAACGCATCGGGTGCTGGCTACCAAGCCGCTAAGCTAGGTTGCCCTTAAGGCCAGGTTTGCAAGAGTCACGAGAATTCTATCTGTCTACATCATCGAACATCTCGTTACTTGCCGCGCAAGTCAAAACCTAACAATAATAGGCGGCAGAAATGAAGGTAACGAAGGTAGGAAGACCGATTTCTACGTGAGAAAATGTAAAGTTTCAGTAAACCATTGCAGGAGGTCATGGTAACCGGCGTTAAAGGTAAATAAGGAAATATGCCTCCAAGAAAAGGAAACGCCAAAGGGGGAAAGGCGCATAGGGTAAAAGGCGATTCAGTATACGAGAGAGAGAGCTGCCAGTATAAAAGTTATGGATATTATAGAATTGATTGATGATAGAATAAGTGGAAAGTGATGGAGGTGAATAGCCGACTGGAGGTAAAGGCAAGTATCATCAGAGCCAGTAAGCAATTGCCAAAACTGACTGTTTTCTCAGCTCTGTCTGTTTATAAATGGGTGACGACGGCAGCAGCGGCAGGGAACTTCATTAGCGACAAACAACCAGACTGCTTGTAGCCTATGCACACGCCAACAATATCTGCTGGGAAATCTGGACAGCACAAAATAGGTAGGTACCTTCTTAAAGAAGGTTCAACGGAATAAGGTACGCCCTTCTTTCTAATACGCTGCTCTGCTAATGCGGTGCCGCTGTTAACTGCTGTTGTTGCAAGTGGTTACAAAGCATATTCATACAATATGTTAGGTTAAAGATCCATGCTATATAATGAAGAAGTGGTCGGCTGTTGTGAGGGTTTACATCCTCATATAACTTTATCTTTAGGTTAGCCTGCACCACCAAAGTAGTGCATTTGTAGAAATTGAATGAATTACACAAGCTGATGTGACATTTTGTCCAAATTGTCAAACGTTGTCATATGATAGATGATGAAGGCAGGGAATGTGTTCAGACGGCTGTAGATCTCATTGGCAAGATATACGGAAGCTAGAGTAGGGACTGATGCGTCCTGACGTTGCCTAGCCACAAAACTGTGCGCCCACGCAATCCAATAAAACGACATTTAGGTTTGTCCCCTGAATATATTCGGAACCCTGCTGCATCGATGACTGGCTATTTGTGCTACACCCGTAACGGTTAAAAGCGCCTGAATACGTCGAGTGGTAGGCACTGTGCATATGTAAGGTCAAAAACAATTCAGACTAGTCAGTTTCGCCATATCACCACCTCGTAATAACTTTGATCTTAGGGTATTTCGAAGCCCTTCTTGCCACTCCCACTCGAATGGGTCTACAATCTAAGTTAACTTTTGATGTGGCTTGCTTCCAAGTGGCGCCATACAATTCGATCGTTCGACAATATTCACTAGCCAATAGTGGTGCTAAGGGCGTTGATGCTTCAGTGTGGTACAAACGGCACGCGCACACACACACACTTGTCCATATTACGTTATAAGTGTACGAGTGCTCATGCATAATAAGGCAACCCTATATCTTATATATGAGCCACGCAGCGCTTATCTTATATGACGAAATTGCATCATTTAAAGCTTCGGCATGTTGTATCAAACTCTAATGGTTAAGGGCAACACTGCCATCACCGCTACTTCAGCAGAAGGTCCTTGAAAGAATGACACAGGAAGAGTAAGAAAGACGGAAGTAGTGAGAGACTTCATAGTCAATTTTATTGTGGCCTCATTTCCGGAAGCAAAGCGTCTTCACTCTAGTCAGTTCCACGAGTGCCGCCCGGTCGTTTCTGCCCTTCCTATATCCCCTAATCAACCCTGTCTAACAAGCAGAGTTGGTACAGCTAGTCTGTGGAGGCAGCTGTCGCGTCGCTCGCATGAACTTGACTCATCTCACGCTCGCGCGTTCTAGACTCTCGTGATTTCGGCTAGCTGGCTCACTATCCGCGAGGTTGCTGCTGCTATTGCTACAGCGGCCGCCGTGCATCGCCCGGCCAGCGTCTATGTTAATTAAGAAAATGAGGTGACGTCTCACTTTCTCTGTTCAGGGAGACTACTTTAACTTCTAAGTTCTGCAAACCGTTGCTGCTGACGCCGTCCCACCACTGACTGAAGGAGGCAGCAGCCACTTCGCCTTTACCTCGTCTCCACAAAATGTTACCGTCTGCAATGACCGAAGTCTCTTGATCCTCAGAAAGACGAGCCGACACACACAAACACGTATATATATATATATAAACCACGTACATGTGTATAGTTCCAACATTAGCAAATAAAAGATAAATGATATCACCGACAGGAAGCAATTAAAGGTGAGTGCGTACGGCTATGGAAAGAAAGTCGATTTAGATGCAAGGCAAAAAAATAGATTGTGCTTCAATCATAAGGACCACGTCACGTGCGAACGATAAACCGCGCAACATAGTTTCATTGACTTTTGGTTATGAAGGTTCACCTGAACATTGGAGGCGGTTGCAGTAGTCTCAGAAGCTTGTTTCATTCCTTCATTCGCTTATTCTCGTTCAGCCTTTTTTGCACTGTATTATTTTTGCCTTTGAGACTGGGTCAACTGAGTTGAGCTCCGTTTCCCCGGACGATCTCAATGGTTGGCCGGACAGACGGGCAGGCAGGCAGACAGGCAGGCAACTGCTTGTTGCTGCGCCGACTGATATCGTACCCTTTTTCAACCTCTTCCTTCTATATCGGGCTAGTCGTTGACACAACATTCGGCACACTGCGACCCAATCCGAAAAGATGGCAGCGAACTCCCAACAGCAGAAATAGGAGTTATTTCGATGTATGTGTGCGTAGGAGGCACAGAACGGATGCGATACATAGCTCAACGTTCTTCTAAGCCAAATGTTGGGTCACAGCATGGAGACATTTGTGGGCCGGGCCAACATCGTCCGGCGCAGTAGGGTAGAAAAAGATGGGATAACAGCAGCAGAGGCTTGTCTGCGATTGCGGCGGATAGGCAAGCGTGGGGAGAGGACGAGGGCGGAAGAAAAAACGTTACGAAACGAAATTACATTTTGCGCTGCCGCACTACACACTTCTCTGAGGAATCCTCCGTATGCGTGGTTGCGGTGAACCAAACGCACAGGCACGATATGGCATAGTCGTCGTAGGCTCTGCCTCATACTAGGTGGAGGAGTACATTTGCTGTATGCACGACCAATGCTGACGCGATGGCATGCATGTCTCTCACGCCGACGTCTTCTCCCGATGCTCAATTCTAGCTGTACTACCCACTCTCTCGTAGGGTCCTTTAGCTTATTTGTATCCTGATACTAGCTTAGGGTCCAGAGAAGCGAGTATCTCAGTCTTGGGATCGTCTAGGAGGAAAAGAAAAAGAATGGAAACAGGCGTAGAGGTAGGAGAAGCTCCGAGAGGTACCGGGAACGAACATGATCTCTGCGGAGTCACATCCTATTCGGGACCGCATGTTCATCCTGCACGCACAACCTCTGTAACTCCGCGACCTCTGAAACTTCTGCAACTGTAGCCGCTGCCGCCATGATACGAAGACCATGCTAACTGGGCGCCCTTACGCTAAGCGCGAATCCTTGCCATGGAGTAGCATGCAACCAAAGAAACATCATCATAGAAGAGAAGCAGGCGAAGAGCGAGAGGCAAAAGCGCAATTCTACAAAGAATGCGTGGCGCCTACCGCCTCAACTCTGAAATCCCTGTTCGCTGTGTGCATCTGTCTGCATGTATCTTCGCAGAACTATACTATATAAATACGTTTCCAAGCAATAACATAACGGTCCTATCAGGATGAAGTTATACACATATATATGTCATAGAATATTGAGGTATTCCTCTTCTAATCTCCAGAACATTTTGCTATATCCCGACAGCCCCAAAGGCTACCTGCCAGCGACATAGGCTTGTTCATTGCAATTACTTTTGGCAACATTGCTTTCGTAGGATTCACATAGCTAATGCGTAGTGATGGGTAGAGACCTACCAGAAATTCAAGAGGCTCCGTGTGCCTAATGATACGCGGATTAATGTCTTAGACAGCATTTGAGCCAAGAATATATCTCTCAATGTCTTCACGACGCAGTGGATATCTAATCTCCTGATTAAAGGACACCGAGGGTCGTAGTTTCAAATTCTACCGAAGGCACGTACTATTTTATTATTAACTGCTATTTTAATAATAATAATGTGTTTTTATAACGAAAGTGAGATATTTACACACATACATATATATATGTAGATAATGCTGGTATAATTCACACGACTTGTTCACTGTCTGTTATCGATACCATCAGGAAGTTATATAAAGCAGCCTTCTTACAGATTGACCATCAATGAGGAACACACAGAATACACTGTGCCTGATTTCGGGTAATAGGACACCACCTGTCATCGAGAATCAGGCCAAGATTGGCATTAGAATACCAACGAACACCATACGCCCTGAAAGTCCTATTAAGTGTTTGGTGAAAGCACTGCATACGGTTCCATAATATAATAGACACGAGAACGGGGCGCTTGTTTTGTACACTGTGCTACCGTTCTTTGTAATGAACATACCATGGAATCTCAAGCGCATAGATCCACATGAATATTCGTCTCTTTCCCTTTGTTGGATAGCTTTTCTTACGGCCATCAGCAGGAATTGCCAACCACTCTAAGTTATTTCGAGTGATTTACAATTCCTACAAGCCGTTCTTCTCCTTTCTAAGTTACTTCAAGGTAAGAACGCATGAATAGCTAGTCCTATAATGAAAACAACAAACTCATCTTGTAGGTCACCTATTGTTGGCTACAGGATTTATCGATAAATTAAAATCTGCAACTAGAGCTCGAATGACAAGGGTCTGTGAAATCATTGTTCTGCCGTATACGAATACGTTTATTGTAAAGTACCAAAAAAGCACCAACTTGAGTGTCAAGTTGAGTTACCTAGTTTGTCAAGAGGTTATTTGTCAAATGGTCGAGTACTTTGGTAACACGTCAATGTCGAATTGATGTCACTACAGGCTTCTTCAGGCAAGAATGTGCTCATGACCGTAGATCTGCATACAAAGCACTCGGCAATAGTTAGTATGCATGTCTTATCCATGTACAACTACACACATATAAGCCTTGTTTCCTCGAAAGATTATGTATAATGATTTGGGTGCTTCTTATTGCAGCGGTCCGCTCGGGACATCCTTCTTCTTCGCTTCGGACTTCTCCTCGCTTTCAGCCAAGATATGGTTATAAACTATCCACTTGGGCATGAAATGCTAAACGTTAACATGGAAGCACACAAGTAGAATTTTACGCGCACGAAAGAAACAGTTTGAGCCTTCATCCAATATAACCTATCACGACGAGTAATCCGCCACTTGGACCTGGAATATAATACACGGTCTCATACGTATTATATAGAAACTGTCGACAGTGAACGTCGGTGAATACTGAACACAACGTTCCATTCGTTGCAGCTAATAATACGATCAAATTATTTTCAGAAGTGGTATAGTCCAGCACAAACAGGTTAGCTTAATCAATTTATGCCCAGTTTCCACATGGCCACCTGATGTTTTTACGGAATGCTTCTGCCACCAAATGATTCGCTCTGGGTTACTGTAACCCATACCAACGTACCCAATACAACGATTGAGGATATCGTGCAATAGATGCTATCCCACTTTAGCTATCGAAATTCAAGATACTTGTAATAATAATTAAGCAATCGTAATAATAATTATATGATATATTATAGATCTTGTTAGCTGCTAATTAAATAGACTACTGTAGACACACATGTTCTATGGGCGGATCATTTTTCCGTAACACAAACACAGATTGATTCTGCACGCTTGTATCTGTCTGCGTCGTCAAGTATAGCTGTGCAGTTATCAAAAGCCACGTGGTTCACCTGATCTGTCTGCAGCGTAATCATTGCTCACGTTTCGAAAGATCAACAGGCGCATTTGCCTCCGTATGGCCGACGACGAAACGTGCCGCTCTCAAGGAGCTCGTTCGTCATTCTCGGGAGACAATTTAATTTGTTAAATTCCCTTGATAGAACAGAAAGCAGCTAACTGATCTTGACAATAACAGTAACACAGTTGAATTTATTATCATGGCCGATCCGTCTTCCAAGTAACCTAATGACAACATTATTTCCTTAGCGATTTGGCGTTTCAAATATGGCCTTGTACCTAAACATGTGTTATACGTACTGGTGTCCATTTGCGAGTTCCCGGTCGCCCTAGCTCGTCCCACGCGACACTCTATGCGCTATGCGACACTTTTTCGGAGAGCTCAGAGGAAAGTGCTTTTTCTAGCAATTTCGGGGGTTAGGGTTACAGCCTCGTTGACTTTTCAACCCAGTTTCGGAGTGTCCCACCGTGTTTCCGCTAGTCGCTGCTATAGTCTGCGTCAGCTCCCTTGTTTCTGTTGATGTTGGAAGGGTTTAGACCGATGCGAATTAAGTGACTGTACGGTGACAAGATGCCATGACATTACAAACAAATACTAAAACAGCAACAACGGTCTTATTTAGCCTTTCGGCGAAACTCAATAGGATATTTTTATGTAGAGCACATATTCCCAGAATCAATTAAAAGAGTCTATGTTTGAACCCAACCATCTTATTATAGATCTGTGCGTACGCTGGCAAAGTGTTTTGTTGATTATTAAATGATAAAAGCCAGACAGACTCAGCACCTTTGTCATAATCAATGTTTTAATAAAAAACAAAAAAAACCTATAGCCCAAACGCCTACTCAAAGACGCTCTTCGATGTTTTCTTTTGATTGTGCAGTTCTCTCCAAGGCAGGAAGACAGTTTCCAATATGTAATCTTGTCTTGTCGTCATCATCTCGAGAGTCATTATCATATTTGTCACCCTTGCCTGGTAGAAATCCGCAAGAAAATCCGCAGACTTCGGTTTAAGTAACGGGAGACCACTTAGACATCGTAACTACTCAAATGCAATAGATAAACTATCTCAGCGTTCACCCGCTATTTGTAGATTGGCAAGGTCCAGCCTTCTCTGATCGAGCCGCACACTGGCGTTACGTATCACACACCAATGCAGTGCGCGGCCGAAGAGCACTGTTGTTGCCAGGATCGGCGTTGCCTTTGTCCTGGTTCAACGCAACAATAGTTTTCCCGTACATGGCCATAGCCTATCTGAACGGGGAAATAGCCCACCGACAGAAACGTAGATGTTGATAGTGAACTACAGATTGGTACGCGGTGTTCGCGACAAGTTCCTTTGCTTTTAAAACTCTGCTCGTTTCCTCATCTAGGCGTGCTTGTCTACTTGTTTGGCTGGCTATGGCGGGCCTCGCAGGAACGTTACAGTTCTCAACTCTCAATGCCTCTCCGTAGAGACTGGTACGCTCACAGATTCTTTCGCCCTTCCATACTTTAACCTTCAACATTCGAGCCTCCTTTGCAGCCTTCTACTTCGTTGAAAACGTCGAGCCATTCTTGCGGCCTACGCACGCCGCGTTTTTCTGCCGACCAACCGAAAGGCCTAACATCAATATGTGTGACTATGCGACGAGCGAAGCCGTTCTTCTCGTGCATCCCGTTTCGCTGCACAGATTTCCTGCTGGGTATGCAGGATATCGTTGTTCAAACAGTTCGTATTGGATCTACTATACGCTGTACGTTGTTCGGAACCCGTTTGAGGTAAAGCTGCTTTGTCGAGGCAACAACACAAGCTACTCGTAAAGTCGTTTAGTAATTCCACGCTATAGTCGTTGCTGTCGACGACCCGACACTCCATTAGCAGAGTGAAGCTAGACTTTTGTAAGAACACGGCCAAAATATTTCTATAGGTTGCAACTGCACAGTGAGACGCATGGTCCTTGCTTCGACGATTCAGTCGATGACGGTAGCGATGACTAAAATCGCGTACGCACATCCGATTCAAACCAACAAGCATGACAAGGATAGTTAGAGACACTAATGGATATATTCATTTGTATGAATGATTGTACCCAACGTCCCAGCAAGGTATTTTGAGCAGGCTGCATGTTGCAACCCGAAAAAATCTGGGAATGGCTGTGAAAGATATGTCGTCAAATATATTTCACGTTTATGGAACGATCAATGAGATAATATAGTTCTTTCAAGCTGTATATGTCTATTTATATTAGTGTAATCGTGATGAAAGAACACATTATATTGCCGCTTGCAATGTCTGTCACAAGCGCTAACCCCTGAAACAAGGCGGGATTTCGAAAACAGCGCCACTGTTCAACGCCAATGTGTATTAATCTCTTTTTTGTCGTTGTAATTTCTGTCTGTCTTTCAATAACAGCGGACAGCCAACAAGAAAACAGGAGCAGTCCGACCGCTGCAATCATCGGTCAATGCCAGTCTCAATGAGACTGTGCCGTTAGCCCGGCGGTCTAACCCGGCCTAAAACTGTCGAGCGAACAGATTTTTTAGGAACAAGAAAAAATCCCTCAAATAACATCTCAAATGACACCGAATTATTACAGTTTCTCGGCTAACAATTTCATGACCCAAACGACCTAGCCTCCGAGCCCCGACAAATTTTCAAGTTCGAATTCAGCTTGACACTTCCCTTTCGCTCCATCCCGAATCTGCTTTTCGCCCTGACCGCTTGCAGCGAGTGAGGATAAAACGATAAAGTGGGCTTTCTTGGTTATACGACCCCCTGTCCGGTACAGTGCAGCATCGGGCTCAAAAACGCATGAGATTCTAGGCTTAGTTGAAAGGTTTGGGGGGTAAAACCAAGTGTCCCCAGATTTTGAATGCTGTCCAGAAGGACCAGTGCCCTTGGACAACGTTATCCGTAGTATTACATATCATCCTGTGCCCTTTAACAGAACCTTTATTATTGTGTTTAGTATTATTAGTTTCTTTATTATTATTTTGATTATCGTTCATTAATGTAACTACCGTTAAACGATTAGGATTTGTCGCCGCTTACTAACTTTGTTGGAGAGATTCAGCAGGAGAGATAGCTTCAAAGTATATCTACGCATCCTCAGATGCATTCGTGTAATTGTGTGTCTTAGCTATGAATAATCTATTTTCCCCATTTAAAACTGCTTTTCAACTAAAACTATATCCGCTGCTGTGGGGTGGCCAGGGGTATCGAAAGCTGTAAATTTCAGAAGACATAATGTTTGCTGTTAACTATTCCAGCACCAATCGTGTATGAGCAACTCAAGCTTGATGATTGTTTTTACTTTTACTAACTAGATTCTATACGGGAGCACAATATTCATAACAAGCTATACTAGGTGGTCGTTCAACATATGTTCACTAGATTATTAGCTAGTGCGCTAACGAGACTTATGAAGAAAAGGAGACACTCGTGTCGCTTTACGATTAATTTTTTGGTACACGATACATATTTCAAAATCTTCGTTTTCCGTACACCTGTACAACAGTTTACATGTCACTAACCGTCCCAAGCGGATTTCAAGCGGAAATTTTTACCGTTGAAACGCTCCCTATCTCCGTAGACCTAAACAAAGCAGTGCTGTCTCTTGCTTGCGGCCACTAACCTACTAACTGTAAACAACAGGAAATCATACTAGATTAACTATGTTAAGTATGATTGTCATAAACTTCGTAATTTGCTCGAAGTTCGACAATTTTGTAGATTACACTCAAGCAATAAACGTCTAGCACTTGTCTTACCATACTTCACTGTAAGTGAAGACGTCGTATCAAGAATGCCGTTAAACGATATGCTAGTTATAGCCATCTTCTGCTGCTTATTGTGCTCTGGTGCTTTAAACAACAATTGTAGTATACTCAGAAATAGGTTCGAAGGGCTTCGGCTAGCTCCAAAAAACGAAAAGATGCTATGTATTTAGCATTTCTATAGAATATAGGGCTCTGCATTGCACTCTAGAACGTATAAATGTCCTTTCCATACCCTTTCAACTAGGTACAAAGTATTCTATCAAGTATTTATATAAAACTTCTGCATATTCATATACACTGCTATAGTCTTACGGAGCGTATAATAACTTTAAGAACGAGAACAAACCTAACATTTTTGTCTCTGCAATTCTGTACACCTTTTCAGTGGCTCCTGAACCTCCACGCATTTATCCACCGGGCCATATGACCACCACGGCAGGGATGAGGGTCGAGCTTCTGTGTCGTTCAGACGGGGGGAAACCTGCGGCGGACCTCACCTGGTTCGATGGACTAGGCAATCGCGTCGAAGGTACTGAATGCGAGCAACAATACTTTAGATACCACAAGCGCATAGCAGATACAGCATTTTAACAGACTTTATTTAAACCCCTACACGTAACGACATCATCTCTTTACTCTCTCTCGCGTTCACTGCATCTTCCTACCTCGCGTCACAATGCATTTAAACGGATTTGCATAAAAATATCAATCTTTCGCTCCTGGCCAACATAGAAACGACTATATATATATATATAACGATGTGTTCCTCAAACAGTACACCAGAATAGACGGTCTCGTCAAACGGTAAAGCTTGATTTGTGAGTGACATTTTCTCTGGGGTTCGACAGTTTGAGTCCGCTGCCAAAGTAACTCTAATTTAGACTAATTAATGTAGACTTCATATAATGCAGTCTAAACTAAGCAGTTACAGTGTCCGCTTATAGAGCTTCTACGTATTTGGTGCTTGTGTTAAAGGATGAAGGAGGCATGAATGGAGGAGGATGAAGGAAAAACGAGTAGGTGAATCAAACTTCAATTTAAGTTCACCAGTAGATTTAGAGAATTGGCCTTGGTCTATGAAAGTAGAACTGTCGTGGAATCATCTTGTTAAAACTTATGACAACATCCAGGTTAGAGAAACTTGTTCGGTTTCGACGTAGGCCTACATAAGCGCCAGCAGGAGAATAGAACAAAGCTTCTGTGTCACTAGCCCAAATCTTAGCTAAGAAAAGAAAGCATTTAAAGTACTCAATGCACTACACGGCCTGGAGGTATCGATCAAATATTAAACGGATAAGCAGAATCAGCTAAATAATAATGTAATGAAGACATCACGTTATACTGAACAAGCCGTTGAGGTGAAGCAGACTCATCACACATAAGAATAAGCTCTATTGCAAGACGCTATTGCCAAACGTTCCTTTTACAAAACCTCTACGTCAACTTCGTAAAAACTCTAGTTGCCAATATAGCCTTATTAGAAACAATGATTGGCTCATTTTAAGATAATTAAGTTTGGTTTTCACATGTAACTTAGTTGGGTAATGAATGAATTCCGCAATGTCTATTCTTTTAGGCTTTGCTCTGAGTTGCCAAACGTAATAGCCAAGGTTAGCCTTTTATTTCGACTTAAATTCATTCAGTAACTTATAAGTCGTCCTGATTCCGTGATGGGTTGATGCCAGCTTGCGTCATCGTCCGCTGAGCCGACTGTCAAATCTCGCCCGACCCAGTCTGACATGTTGAATCTGGGGACACGATCGACTTTCACTTATTATTACGAGTGTCGAATTGTATGATGGTTATTTTCGAGAAACGCACACCTTTGGAAATCATGAGTGAAAGCAAAACCGAAATGTGTGTCGTTTATTGAGAACGAAAGCAGGCCCGCTTAGGATAATAAGTTATTCTAAATATGGATCAGAGATTGCGTATGGAAGGCAGGTAAAATTGCACTATAGCATTTTACTGTGTTGATTTAATAGGGCAGCACTCCCCCGTGTCCCGCAATGCTTTTAGATTAGTTGTACTCTACTAACCATAGAACATGTAAGTGTCAAAATACGTCGTGTATATAATAAGAAATTTTCTTAGTTAAAGGCTAGCTCGCAGTCTACATCAGTAGGCTTCCGCCTGTTAGATAAACCAGGAACAAATGCACTATCCTATTCCAGGATCGAGTACAACTGGGGTCAAAGGACGAAATTCGTTCGGAGTATAACGAACGAAGGTTACATAAACATTGTGAGAAAACGTATGCTGCCGGACTGGAGTCCTGGGAGCAGGATCCGTTGCCATTAACATCATCGGATAAGCTGACGCTAATATGCGAAAGCCAACGTAATTATTAGTGGATGAATATGCCAGGAGCTCTTCAACAGCATAGGCGTATTCTGTGGGCATAGTGTCCTTAGGGTGGATCCTTTTTGGCTTCGGCTCTGACCACACGAGTGGTTGGTCCGGAATAGAACAGGGTTCGTGGCGTCGTCCGTGACAAGACAGTGATGATGATGACGACGGCAGCAATGGCAAAAGGACGAACTAAAAAGAGAGATACGCTACGAGAAACGTCAAGGAGAGGCACCAATCTCGCATCTCGGCAACGTCATACAAACTCGCCCGGCGGGAACCATGGAATCGAATGACCTCTTTGTGATCTTTCCATCCGATCTCAGTACAGCATCGGTGGCTAACTACCAGATTTTTAGTTTCGTCGGTAGCACCCTTTGGTAGCCCCGTAACCGTATTTACACGGCAACCAACTAACCCTGTAAACCGCTATCAGCCCACCCAAATAGTCCACTCGGTATATGATTAATGTTCTAATAATTGCTGCCCAGATAATTTACTTGGTAAATGTGTGCTGAGGCAAACGCTCAGAGAGTCTCCTTTATACAGCCGTAAGAGAACCGTGCAAATTAAAATAATGTCACATCGACTAAAATCACACGCGATTGTACACACACATATATATGAAATTAGGATTCGAAATAACAGGAGATATTACGCCAAAAATCAACAAAACAGGTAAAGCAGAGAAAAATAGTCTCATATGCTTTTATAAATCTCGGTTATTTTACTTTTGGTACTCATACGCCATCCACTATACCGATCCAAATCGCAAGCATTTGTAGTCGCTCAACAAAATTGGCGAGTACAAAATTCAGCTCTAAATGTGGGAATTGACAATGGTTGGTATCGCGATGTCTGTAAGACGATGGAGCTGATGTTCGAGGTGGCCAGCAGCCAATATTTCAGACTCCAGCTTGCGTGCGAACTTTTGGATCATCTGCTCTGTCTCCCAGATATCTCTTTAGAGCCATAATGCTTCCATGTGGAGTCGCTGTCATGATACTGACAGACTATGAACGGAGAGCGGTGAATTGGTCCTTCTTTGCTTGCGCTTTAGACGCGGCATTTCTCCAATATAGGCTATACTGCGTAACGTGCCCATCGCCAGTAGTCGATTTCAGCGCCGCTGCCGTCTGCATACAAAAGCGTCGTGAGGTCGCATTTGCGCAGAGTCGCCATCTGGTGATCATTCCACTTAAGCGGACAAACAGATGGATAAGCAAGTGACAAGCAGAATCGACACGAAACACGGGGCCTAGATAGCGCAGCACATGTGGACAGCGATGCGAGAATGGACCTAAGCAAGGCATAACGTCCTCTCAAATGCTAAGTCGATGACCTGCTTTGCAAACGAATTAGTTCTTTCTGCCTTTCTCTACCTTCTATTTCTCGGTGCCGTCTGCTGATCTATTATATTGTATAGATTCATCTGTTTTGTCGTGTGTCCATTTCTTCAATGTGCTGTTCTTATGGTCCTGTATGCATGAGGCATATTGTAGTTACTACGTCTGAATGCCTGCATTACCTCAGCTATTCCCTTGCTGTCAGAGTTTTGTACCTATTTCAATCGTGATTTTTGCCATGCCCTCAGCCTTGGCTGATATGAATCCTAACTAGAAGAGCTCTAGCTACCTTTGCTGATAAGTCGTTCATACGACGTTACCTTTGATCGCTGCAGCTCTGCTCTATGAATTATGCACAAGTTAAATATTCTTATAAGGTTTATTATAGAGTTCTCAAAATAGATTGGGCTAGAAATCATATATCCATAACTTCAACGGGTAACGGCTGCCATACGTTAATGCTAGTGCTATTAAGTACGTTAAAACAGAAACTTGAAAAAGCAGCGACAAGGGTTTCGTTCGTGGTCTGCCTGCGTATACGTGCTATAACATGGTTGAGTACCAGCGACAGTACGTCCCTGTTTGGTAACTAATTTCGCGTTCAGTACAATAACACTGCAATTCTCAGATATACATTCTATACGCAGACTCATTTCTAGGTTATACTCCGGCAAATCTTAGACTGGCCACAGCAGTGTCCCCCCTATTAGACCGATCGGTAGATTCGTTTCGGATCTTTGTTGTGGTTGAGACATTGCCATCGATTGCTGTGTTTAAGGCATAGGGCAATTTCCAACTCTAAAATGCTATCGTCATGCCAAATCATCTCTGAGGCGCGATTGGCCGTGTCTCTAGCCTAGTCCCGGTGTACCTAGTAAGATAGGTTAGTTAAATTAGAAAAAAGCGTTTACTTGTCGTTGCTAGTAGAATACGGCTACGACGGGTTTCGCTAGTTCGTACCTCCCTAGCTGGATAGCCAAACACCAAAGCTAAAATTGTCAATGGCTAAAGCATAATGGTGCGTGTGGGCGCCAAGTACGAATGAAGGCGGGATCGAAAATAGGCCCGCACAAAATTGCAGAGTGTAGCCAGGAGCATAGTGCCTAGCACCCCAAAATTCCAGAATGAAATTAATGTGCAATCGATGGCAATGACGGTTTTTTTGAAACGGTGCTGCAACATGAGGGGCGTCCTCTACGCATCGACAGGGAAAAGGAAGGAAAGGAGAGCTCGTTTATTCCTTGGGAAGGTTAACAACAAACTGGGTTTTCCGGATCTTTTTCACGCTGCTCAGAAATCGTTGTCGTCGACAATAACGGGGATGGACAACAATCTAGCAAGGATCAGCGATATACAAACAAATAGAAAAATGGGGAGGAAGAGCACATATACACACGGTCAGCAGGTACAGTACTACCCCTATAGTCCTTGCCTGGCGCTCGGCCTGCCTTATTAGTCTTATTAATGTCTTATTAGAATTTCCCATTTTGGAAATTCTACACCATTATGGAAGCTATGAGGTATGTTCTTTCTACTTAGTAGCCATACAACTCCAGCAAACATGGCCGTATGACTTTTTCGACAACGACTATAGACCTAGAACACGCAGATAAAGGTTTACTACGTCCCTTAACTTTGAAGACGAATCTGCGGTACTTCTTATTATGTCGTAATAAACATAGCTACCGGCTTTACCAGACTACCAAAAAGGAAGAAAAATATTATCCAAATAAATGCTTTTGCACTTTTTTTCTCAAAGTTCAACTGCACAGATAATATTTTTTTAGAAAATAAGCATTTTCCTTGAGTTTTTGAAATTTTTTTTAGTTTTTTGAAAACTAGCGAGTACTTATTAGGCCATGTGACTGAGAAATAGCTTTTGATGGTCATGCTAGATCTATGTGTTACAATCTATATGGTACTTTACAGGCTCAAGTCATGCATCTTTACAATTTGACAAGCAAACCAAATCCTGCATTGGATAACGCTTTTTCCTATATATATATATATATTATGAACCTTTGTCTACCTTAACATTATGGTACTCAGTATAATCAAAAAATCACACTGAAATTAAGTTAGAAAACACACTTTACGTGCATTAAAGCCCCTCGTCGTAGAGTTTACAGCATTCGCTAATTGCATCAATTTTCTAACCAAGTATAGTATAGGGGCTAAGAGACCCTGTTGCTTCGGTATTACGGTTGAAACTTTGAACTTGCAGATTTTTTCCCTTTGCTGTTGTTTTTTTTTCGGGTTCCACTTTACGTGAAATTGTGAAATTAGTGAAATTGTCCAACTTGTTCCCCTGTCTTCGATTTCCCAGTGCCTTGCCCCAAATTCTTGTGTATGTTGTCACTGTCTCAGTAAAGAAATTAGGTGTTGCTGTCATTCCGAACTCTCGCAAACACCGAACGGGTTTGCGGGTTTCATGAGTTAAATCGGTGAACTCGACTCTATCGTACTCCTAGGTACTGACCTTGTGGCTGAATAGTAAAGGCAGAAGTACAAACTACAGTCATAGTAATTGTATGCTAGGGTCGGCCGAGAATGAGCTACTTTTTGGTTTTTGTAACTTTGCTCCAGCGCTACGCGATATGACGCAAACCTAGGCGACATGAGTCTTCGAGGTGGGGCACCGGGACGATCCCTATCTGGTCCCTATCGGCTATCCCGCCTATCTGGTTGCACGGCATTACATTCACTCTATACCGATTTAAGCATTAGAGCTATGGCAAGTACGGAATGGTCGGGTTCATCAGAAGCCAACAAGGCGTCCGCGCGCGCGTTTTCGTCGCGTAATGAGCAAGTTATTAATGATGTTCGCGCACAGATGCTTGGCCATCGCAGCCACCACGCTTAATTAAGCAGCACTACACCCGCCACATACTACCATGGTATGGCAGCTACCACAATGTCACTACAGGAGCAATACAGGCACTATCTAAAAGAAAGAACACTGCGCAGGAAAGACCAAGACAGACATAAAGATTGGCGGCACATAATCACCACTAGACCCGTAAATGCACGAAGCCAGTCCTTTCTATACTCTCCTCTTTTTCTTTTTCTGCTTCATCTTGTTGTATATGGTAGATGCGGTGCCGTCTATAGACAATATTAAGCAGTAATAGCGCCCAGTTTGTTGGTATTAGTAACTAGAAAAGCAGAGTTGGATCACTAGGAGGTTGTGTAAGCCATTTAGGAAACACAGCTGCAGGCAGCGGCAAGAAAAGGGTTAAGAAAGAGTGGAAATGAAGATGGGCGACCTGAGAGCACGGGCCGATCGTGCTGAGTTGTATGCACAACAAGCTGTCTCATCGTTTGAAGCGTCTGCGCGTTTTCTCGTCTGCTTCGCAGATTAAGCCGGTGCTTATCATCATTCATCTTGAAAATATAAAATAGAATTCTACACGATCGCTTCTGCATCCATGTTGGTCATGGATGATGGTTTATTTTACTGACGACGAATTCGCCGCCCGTAGAAAAAAGAATAAATATTTACTACAAAATGAATACAGGACACAGTGCGCAATAAAGGCCCTCAACCATCCGATGCTTACGACTAGGAACAAGTAGGTAATTGTGTGTATAACAAATAGCTACATTATACTTACGACTGAGGCACAAATCATACTTTATAATATGTGAGCCGACAATGTACATTTGCCGTATCGACATATTTACATATATTCTACTATTCTGCATTTAGCCTAGGCCCGCCAACTAGACACGTTATATTGGAATCCTTTTCCGTAACAGCAGATAGTTGGAGATACCACAGTCGAAGCTACGGTGCTACGACTAGACGGAACTGGCGATTATAAAACGATGGCGCTACGAGATGAACACCTGACGGACCTGAATGAAACGTCTACTGATACGCAGTTTTGGAAAGTATATTTACAGACAACCAAATGGTAAAAGGAAAAATAGCCAACCAAATAGTAAAAGGAAATGATACTCTCTCAAGCACCGCATGTCAAGACGATGGATTACCAAAGATAGTACTCCAGGCTATTGTGTTACCTGCTACTATTACCACTACTACTATTATTATACCTATTGGTTCGAATATTGCCTCTATAACGGTTTGCCGGTCCTGTCAACAATGCACCTAATTGATGGAGCAGTGAACAACAAAATATTTATGACGTTACCTGAACAGCCCCTTATATGGACTATCGCTACTCGTTGTCTTCAGTCCCTCTACCCCACGCCTGTCTCCACGCCTTGGGCTTACCTTGTATCCCCTAAAACGATGTTGCCTTCAACCGTCGGCTGCAGTTTGGAGCGCCTGTATTTTGCCGACCATCCGTACCCTGCGCCGGCTCAGCTAGTGGGGCTATCAACTACGCTCGCTTATCTGTTGATCCTATAGTCAGCTGACTTGTTGTTAGCAAGTTAGTCTATTTAGAGCGAGAGAGCTTCCGTACGTTCCTGCGGCGGCGACGGTAGCTACTCCCGCTGGGCACGACCAATGCCGCTTAACCCAAAATAGCGTACGTTAGTTCGAGCATTGCAGAAACACGGCGGCGGTCTTGTAGCGATGCAGACGTACATTGCGCTTCTGATGCCAGGGAAGGTTAGTCGATATGTACTCCCTCACTGGCTGTTCATCAACCATCGTTTATTGTACATACACAAACTTCCCGTACAGCCACCACAGGAAAAGATAAAAGAACGATAAGGAAAGCAAGAAGAACGACAAAATTGGTGTGTATTCGATGGCGCTTGCCGCGGCAAGCGACGCGGCTGTTGATATAGCCCATTGCAGCTCAGTGGTGCGGCATGTTTTGCTTTACGTAAACGCTCAGTCTGGCTGCTTAGTGCAGAACGCTAGATCGTCACCGGTACATTGCTTCTACCCGCTTTCAATCTGTGTGTCTGCCTGCAATGACCTGGTACTTGGTAATATTCGGAAAACGAGGGAACAGTCTGCGGGATAGGTAGGTGGACAAACCTGTCATCCACCATGTCATGAACTTAACAACCATGTTGTTGCATTCGTTGACAACTAGAAGCGATGATGCCTTGTCAACACCAGATGTTGGTCATCTAATAGATTGGGCCAAGCATACCCCAACACTGTATATCCCTATCTAGTCCTCTTCTCACCCCTTTCCTGCACCCTGCAGTGCTCGGCCACCCGATGCCCCACACCGCAAGCGGTCGATACACTTAGCTGCTCTACATATGCGTTGCTGCGGCGACGGGGTGAAGGTACAAGGCACAGTAACTTAGATAGGACCGTCTCTGTAATGAAAGCTCTTTATGGATGGATAACACCAAAGCTCGAGGGGTTACAAGGCTAGGAGAATAATTCCAGTTAACAGTCTGATTAGTACTAGTAGCAATCCTGCACACGATTGGATATTTGTCAATAATATGGTAAAACCATCAGCTCCTGTAGATCTTCAGAATTGGATCTGCTTGTGAATTCGGCCGATAAACAGAGCAGTACACGCCCATTAGCTTACCAGTGAAATACATGTGAGCTTGGCGGCGCTGCAAAGAGAACCTTTTTTTTTTGATACGTTTTATTTAGACATGAAGAATGAGCGAGAAGCAAAGTTTAGTTGACCATACACTTGGCCTTGGTGAACAAAAGTGTTTGCGAGGCGCGGTTATGTTAGCCGCGCATTGGGCAAGGATCCATTTCCAGGGGCCAGATAGTCGGTAGTAGTACCACATGATAAAACGAAGATGTCTCACGCTCATGGCACGTTCACATCGTAAAAAGCATATAGGCCAAGTGAGCTTATAGCTACATTTCCGTAATGGCACAAAGCTTATATACCAACCAATAGCTGCCACTAGCGGCAGATAGCAAGCGACGATTCTTGCAGGAGAAGCGTTACTCCGGATGTTTTTTTCGTGTGCTTCCAGTTTGCATGAAGGTCGATGGCAGTAATTAACAAACTCACATTTAAGTTACTCGAAATAAAATCCACCAATAATAATAACAGCCCAAACGGTGGTCTAGACCTTCTAAAGTAAGCGATGGATAAGGGTGCAATGAAAATACATTTTTAAAAAGACTCTGCTGCTATTCGCACCGGCGCTGTCGGTATATGACGTTCGAGGAGGCGCAAACGCCACTGCACACAGTACACGGACCTAGCTGCTAGTTAATATTACGACTAGAGAAATAATTACGAACGTCTATTTTCAAAAGGCCTCGAAGAATTCGACTTAACTACCATAGTGTAGACTTTTGTCTATTTAGCCTCAGGAGAGAACAACTATTTTGTTAGTTGGAGAAGTGCAGCAACGAGATTCGTGCGTACACTCTTTGCCGCGGGAACTCGTCTCTCTAGCACTTCCTCAAAAAATTCAAATCCGAACAAAGATCTGAGCATTCGGACGATGGAACCCTAGCCGAGTAGCGGGCGATACAGTCATTGTTTTAGAGTTTCAGGAAACGCCAAGACTCCATCTGAGTGGTGACAAATGTTGAGTTATGGCGTTTTCGGTACTAGCAGTACAAGCAGGTTCCCATCAGGTCATTGGAGACCTGCTACCAAGCATAAGAGTGAGGGAACTAGCAAACCCCCAGCCAAATATTAAGCTCGCCTGTATTTACGAGACTGCAAACGAACCTGTCGATCCTGAAGGCTATTATACATTCTGTAATGCATTCCATATGCGGCAAAAGAGTGCTGTGCTGCAATCCAATACAAACCTGCGACAAGCTCTTCGGGTAGTTTTAAGGGAAACTTCGGGCAGAAAGGGTCGACATCGCTTGTCTCTTCTGTACGTGCTCTGGGTTTTGCTTTAGAATTACAGCATCATTACTTGTCGAGCTATGAGTCTTGAGAGCCATTGAGTCAATGATATAACAGTTAGAAACACAAGTCTTCACCCAGAACGTTAGTCAGGCCTGGAAGATACGGCTAGAGAGGGCATAAAAGAGTTTTAGGGTATAGAGAGAAACAGACCCCTAGGTCTAGAATCAACGATCTTACAACAACATAGTAATAAGCAACATGCGAAAAACTTTTTCGAGAAGCCTCTAAGTAGAGAGAGAATTCGCTTGCATCGTGGCAGCTTTCTATTCGAAAAGTATTTGACAAGACTAAAGTCTTGTGTCATCGCCGCAGCTGAGGACGATGCTGGCTAATGATGCAGTTTACATGGCCATTGCGGTTGCCGAAAGAGGCTCGCTCGTGCTTCCGATGCCACGTCTCTTGCTGTTCATATCTGTTGGAGAAATGAAGAATAACGTCCTTGATATAACGTCATCAACGAGCTCCTATTTAGGCCAGATAAGTAGGCCAGAAATTCAGCCTATCAGGAGCTAACTGGGCTTTCGGTAAACAGAACGACGTGTTGACATTAGCGCCCCGAAAGAGAATCTAAGATGCAACAGTGGCCTAGAGGTTCACATCATTCTATAATACATACAGGTCTGCAAATAAAAGGCCAATCACGAGGCTCAGGCAGCAAAATTTATCCTGAGAATATAGCAAATTATACATTTCAACTTTAAAAAGGCTCGGAGCGATGCGAGCGGCTTCAGAAGCCTTGCTACGAGAACTAGATAAAACAATCGTTGAAAGAAGCAAAGAGTCAAAATATAAGAAATGTCTTCTCCATAAGATTTCGTTTCAAACACAAAAAAAGTGCGATCTCTACAGAGAAAGGAAAACTTTTTTACTAAAATAATAATGTGTAACTTATACATATAGTTTCTAGACCGGAAATAAACAGTGTTTGTAATTGTCTTTATCTTATTTTTAGTTTTATACGTGTGATATCGATCTTCGATGGGCGATTCCGAAATAGGCTTTGACGCTATGGCATGGTTTTGTACTTAGAAATATAAGGTGTGTGCTTTAATAGAAATTAGGCACACTAGGTTATAATACTAACTATTACGAAATTAGATGGCTGTGTGAAGGCATTTCATACGTACAATGATCCTTACTTTCTGTTCTTGGGTAGCTTATACAATATAGCCGAACTGGGAATATCTCGTATCTCAATTAACAATCGAAGGAATAATTGTCTTAATAAGGTATCGTTAGTAATTGTACGGAATGCTCCAACGGCTTGAGAAATCGTTTTGTTAATTAGCCGTACCGTAGATGAGACGAGATTCAACTTTTATAAACTGAAGAATGCCCTGCTCATCATAGCTAATCACACATGCTAGGTGACCGAAATACAGTTCTTTCGATGTAAAAAATAGCAGATAAAAATAATATACGGCTTTGATACTGTTGGCGTTCGAATCTCTGCATACGCTGTATCTAGTAGTGATACCTCATCGCCTCCCAGGACAGGTTTAATCTGTATATAACCCAAGATAAACTGAATCATCTGCGAAGCCGAGAGATACCCTTAAAAAATCTACGCGTATGCACTCATCGGCATAAATAACTTCAGTCATTCTGAATTTAGTTGCAACTGCCTCTGCGTGACTGGCCTTGATAGGCCGCTTATGCCTTGCCTGAGGGTTACGGATCGGCACGCAATTAATAGTAAATAGTGATTTTATCGTCTTTAACAGGCTAGAACATTGCTCAACTATGAAATAGATGGGACGGAAAAACAAACATTTGCGATCAACACAGCCTTCAAGCACCAACTCGCGAAGGCGAACTGTTTCCTAATGAAAAAATACATATGGCTTCTGAAACACTATGTGGCTAAAATTGTTCCATAACAGTATTGTATGTGTGTCTATGTTTCCCTGACTCCATTACAGGTCCTAGTCTAAAACGCGAGATCAAGCCTGTACCCGATTCCAAGCGGGAGAATTCCCTTCTCACATGGACATTTCATCCGTCAAAGGAACACGACGGCCAGACCCTAACCTGCAGGGCAGACAATCCGGCCACAACCGATTCTATGTTGGCCACGATCACAATGGAAGTTCGATGTAAGTGCGCATCCTATTCAAAACAGTGTTTTTAAAATATTAATAACATTTATCTGCAGTCATTAAGGAGGCTCATCCATTGCCTTACACGTTGCGATAGCTAATAGACATTTTATAGAACAGCCACAACAGCAGCAGGTGAGATGAATTTCGATTTAATGGAGAGACTTCAACCGGAGCGGCCGATAAATGCGTTCGGCAATGAAGTTAAATACAGCCTGAGTCTGAGGTTTAATCAGGCAGTATGTCCTGCGTGCAGTATAGTTACTACTATCAATTCGGTGAACTTGTGTGGTAGGAGACCTTGATAATGAACATTAGATGATGACACCAACGATTATAAGCTTAGCTGGCTCTTTGCGGTTGTTTATTGTTAGCTGACTTTTTGGAATGACGTAAAATCGCCAGACTTGGATCTCCGGTAATGGTCAGAAGCTTTAATCCCGTTTCATTATCGACCGCAGCGATAAGACGTGTCAGAGTAATTGAAACAATTTTGTCACGTAGACATCGTGCAAAGGAGATTTCCGTAATTTTGTAGAGAGAGGCGATTTTTTTGCAGGTTTACTTAGGTCAGCTACTGATATCGATCATTTAAATTGATTAAAACCTTGATTATATCTATTTCTCGACTCTGTAGTATATGGTTATTATGGATTAATTTACATATTAATCTACTCGGTCTGTTGTTCTCTGACTCTGCTTTCGAAGTCCGAACCTTCGAATATCGATCTAAATAGGTAAAATAAACTGTATACTACCATGTATATGAATAAAAGACATGTCTTCTACCAGCGTAACCCGTAAGTCAGTCGTGCAGACTGGGTCACAGTTCAATACGGCCACCAAATCCAGACGTACATTAGTTTCGGTTCTGCAAATGGCCGTATTATTTATCGTAGTGAAACCTATGTATAAGTCTGAGGTACTAATAACTGTAACTATTGACAATCCCAGTAGTTTCAGAGCCGTCTGGGACTGACTAGCATAGTTGGGTAGGTTAAAACGAATATCTACAGCGAAGGATTTGTCATAGTCAAACACGTGTTATATACGAAAATTTCTTTTTTGGCCGATGGCTAAACTAAGCTTTACCGGAAGCAAGTGTTAATATATGTGTATATATATAGGTGGCTGGTATGAATAACTAAGTGTTTATAACTGAATATTGTTAACTATGGTTCTTCCGAATGGTCCGGCAAAAATTACAAGCCATTTCCTAGCTAATCGAGTAGGTCTTGTCTGTCGGAGCAGCCTTCACGTATGAACTCACTTATTTAGTAAGCGAAGCATGATTCAACGAAGTCTCTCATTTGATTACATTAAGTCCTATATTTACATGATTACTGTGTTTCGTTCCTCCTCGAACCGCAAAATGTCTAAACGACGAATTTTGTATGCTATTGAGTAACTGAAGTACTACTCCCTCACAGTCTAGGTGATGCTAGCAATTATTTATCATCGGATACGTGATAGGCCATCTGTCGACAGTCAAACCACTGTATTCAGTTACATTTCTGATAACTTAAAATAGAAAAACAAGAAGTAATTCATCCGAGAGTTTTTTGTTTCTCCGAGCTCCCGGTCTGCGAACACGACAGGCGGAATCGACACTGATTGGGCAAAACTTTGCATCGTTATAAACTCCCTCAACATCTGTTTTGTTCGATGTATTGGTTTACCTTGCGGTGGCCATTCAGAACATTGAGGATCTGGCTGCAGCGGCGGCGGCCCAATGAAGGCTACCCCAACCCTAGAAGGTCATTTAGTTCACAAGCAAAGCTTTACTAAAACTAAAATAGATCGGCGCTCTACTAGATTATCTTCGTTTCGGGTGGCTCTGGTTGATGTAATAATTCGAATCGCGCGTTTCAACGTTTAGTTAGCTAGCCTACTTTGAATGATCCTCGACGCTGAAGTAAGCGGTGATGAAACCGGGCAGCAAAACATTTTCAGCCCACTAATGTTGTCCGCGGACATAATACATGCCGTTCCGGCATTACACTGTACATCGGATACAATGCAGGTAATATCAATTAGTACTGGTTCGAGTACGTAGTCTAGAATTTCTAGAACTCGCAGCATATGTCGGTCAATATCCTCACCGAAACGGTGAAGCTGCTGCGGTAACAGGGCCTATTTGAAGATGATTGCGGCGACGATACGGGCTACAAATGATGACTTGTCGAAAACAAGTATTCGACTATTTTAGGTCCTCACTCTTGGAGTGACGTTTGATAGACCCGAATGTGCCTTGGGACGGAATATGTCGTAAAAACGATTGTTAACGACGATAGCTTGGTCCTGGTTGCTTGTCTGGCTGCCCGGTTGTGACCTACCTGCAACGAAATATCGCTCTATCTCAAACGACAAAGTCTGCCCTTCTATTATAACGTACACGTATCTGCATATGTATTATTTATAGACATTAACGCCGTGGGCCACACAGATATACGCACTGCAAAAATGAAAGTACTTTAAAGTAAGCTAAACCTCTGGAAAGAAGCACTAGCTCTTCGTCGGCGTCGAAACGTCGAAAGACGTTTCGAGTATTATCTCCAGAATTTTAACCGTTATGCATTGCTTGAGACGGCTAGATGTCGCCACGAAACAACGTACGCATATTCTCAGGACCAAACTTAACCCAGTACGTATCCCTGAATTTAGTTGGTAAATATGTTACGACCGCGCTATAACGGGAACATCAATTGGTCCTAGCTGTCGTTCACGTTGCATAGTCAATTATGGTGTGTAAAATCGGAAAAAAGGGTGCACCTCAGGGCACTAGCATCTATTTAGTTCTGTATTTTATGGATAAAGGATATGGCAGATATTGCAAGTTGCCATTTTGTCACTAGACAAAACCAAAATATAAGTATTAAGGGCTATGCGAATTGTTTTTCCCATCTTCTTTTTCGCCTTCGTTCAGGCCTGTCCTAAGCCAGGAGCATCAATACGAAGTAAGCCGCGCGGGATACTATTCAATAATAGATTTTCTACATGCTGTCTTCTTTGTAGTATCTAGCACAGCATTACGATAGCTTGAAAGGTGTTAGCCTAACGCTGACGACAGGTGTTTGAAATAGTATTGAATTATCGATACGATTTGGCATTGCCTTCATTTTGTGACCGATTGATTAACGCATCAAAGGACGGGTAGCTAGCTAGCTAGCTATTCGTTAAAAAATGTCTGCTGAAAATCTTCTAGAACAGTGACAAAAGCCGCTAGAGACAGTAGGTGACATCTTCACACGTTGTTACTTGTCATGCTGAAGGATCACGGGCGCAACATTATCCTTTCTACCGGAGAAGAAAACGCCACAATTCAGTGGTGTTTTTTTACCTCTGACGCTACCACAGAATACGGACATCTACTGTGCTATACAAAGGTTCTCGCATATCCTTACCTAGAGAGATGTGTTCGATGCGACGGCGCGAATAGAGGCTTTCTGACAATCGTTGAGTTCGATGGGAAAATCTACGGAGGCCGCTGTTGTTAAAACGGAAGAAAGCACTTTTTTATAGGTGCGGTTCGTTTGTTTTTCCAGGTCGGGCCTTTCAGGTAGCGGTCCCGAGCATACGCTCTGACGTAAGATATAAATAAGTATGCATATTTTTTACAGTCCATGTATATGCAGATAGTCTGACCTTGTTATTATTATTTTTATTGTTCATCTATTAAGTATTTAAACATTGATGTGCTTTTTAAGAACATCATCTTCCGAAGAATTTCACCGGCAGTCGTAGAGTCCGAACGTCTCATCAACTGTAATCAAAATAGACTAAAGAAAGTTGAACGGAACACAGGAACAATTACTTCTGCAAGTTAGATAAGTTATCTGAATTTTTGGTTAGGTTAGGTACCGTGTAAAATTTTTATTTTATCGATGATTAAGTTCTGTGATACATGTCTGGTAAAATATTTCGCCCGTGTTTCATTCTGGATTACGATGAGGGAAAACCGTATCGAGTGCCTTCTATAGACTTAGTTCTGCATAACGCGGATTAAACGAACCCATATAGACTACTGCCACCACTGCCAATACCACCTATCCTTGTTGGAATCGACCAAAAACGACAACTCACCTGGGTAATATACTGTCAAATTCCAACCCAATAAACTTTCGAGTGAAATCTGAAAAGTGCGCTCCTATCGTCTTGTTGATGGGTAAAATCTAAAAAGGACGACATAGGCAGAAACACTTAATGAAATATATTTCTGTTTCGCTTCAAAAAATGCGCCTAAGTCAATGACAATGTTTCCGCACCAAATTAGTCTACGTGTTTTATAACCTAGTACACAAACTTTGGCTCTAGTTTGAGATAATTCTACTAACTTAATGTTAAAACAATATAAATGGAGCCGAAGTGCTCGTAACGCGGCCTCTGGACATACCGCCGTTACATGCAACGTACGAACGCGTGGAATATTTGAGCAAGGATTGACCTGCTCCGGCGTTTGATTAAGAAGCGACGGGGGTTTTCTGATTGCTGCTTACTGGCTAACATTTACATGTTAAAACACCGCTCAGAATTGTAATCTTGTACTATTCGGATCATTCTAGACGGAATGTACTATGAATAGCTAGGAACGTATACCTAGAATAACCTAGCATGCTGAGGGAAATTTTCTCACTTGTTTAACGCGTAACAGGAATTACCTCTATATAAAACGAGGTTAGTTTTAAAGGAAAAACTATTTTGAAATGCATCCCCGCCTTTTCCTACAGATTCTATTGCGAGACGTACTGACATATTGGAAAACACTTAATTGACTGGCTAGTTCATCTCGATACTAACCTTACGACTGCCTAATATGCCTACATACGCCTTTAAAACAATATGGCTTAATTGTTCACGAATAGGGAAATATTGGCGGCTTTCAATGACTAAATGCGATGCAGGGCTGCGTGGGGTGCAGATATTCTATTACCACAACGTCCACCTTCTGATTCTTCTTTTTTTGCTCTTTACGTTCATAACCTTCCCGCTAGTTCATGTCGTATCCGGATTTCAATACAAATAGACAAATAAAGAGAATATCCTATTCAGTCCGTACAAACAATGAACGTATCACCAATATACCAAGTTGTCATGTTTTTTGTTGAGTTTTAGCTAAGGAACTGCAGCATTATTTCAATTTCGGGTATTTTGTCAGGGTAAACTTTTTGTCTAGTAGATATATATATCAACGGTTTTCTATCAACTAGCCAAACACTGTTAGAGAATAGATGACGTGATAGGTAGTTCGGGTTGTTTCTTATTTAGAGGACACGAGAACAATAGGTAGCGACTATTTCTCCTTTGCATAATTTTTGTGGCGTTTTCTATAACGATCTTTTTCTCTGCGATCGGTAGGTTTTGCTAACAAAAGCCCGTCAACATGAACTCATAGGATTTTAATAAGTAAGCAACCTCAGTTTTCGTGATCATGATGGGTATTCTCATGCAAATAATTTTCTGATAACGCCTTATTGCAAAGCAGTATATGATATGAAATTCAATTTTAAATTACTCCCAAAATACGGTAATGGTTTTCCATTGCTATTGTACTGTATATGCCAGTGCGCACCTTTTTGTTGCGTCTTGGAACCATTTTTCCCAAGGCCTTACATCTTGTTTTTGGCCTAATTTACCAAGTTAAAGTAATGTGCCACTAGTGGTGTAAAATGAATGTGCTATTGGTAGAATAGGTCGTTGACTTAACCCAGTATACAGACGATACAGACATGCCCACAGAGGCCGATTCGCATGCACGTCGGGGCCGAGAGGTAGGAGAAGCATACGAAACGACGACATCCACGACAAGGACACCAACAACAACGAAACGCTTACATGGATATAAATGCAGCGAATCAACGTAAATTGTTTCATAATTTAAACAATTATGATCATCATTATTATCAATATGGCGACGTGATCTTGACTAGTTATAGAGTCATCTGCGTCGCGCGGCATCCCTCTTGCGTTCTCATCTTACGACAAACGGTTGCCCCGCTGACACTGCTGCTGTTGGGAAGGTTAATGGGTTTGTTTTTTATCGCGTGAGTTGAACGGCCATTCTCCGCCG